>NW_015113479.1:151740-208202 GCF_001443285.1 Poecilia latipinna | reverse complement strand
TTTATAAAGAGAAAAAAAAAATAGGAAAAATTGGGTCCCATTCTTTTTTTTTAGTTTTTTTTTTTTTTTTTTACCCGATTTGTGTCTTTCTTGTCTGATTTATTTATTTTATATTATATTTTAAATATGGGCCAGAACTTTAATTTCGATATAATTAATTATTTAGATTTTAACTCATAAAATTTTAAAACAAGTAATTTTTCATTTTAACAAGCAAAAGACACTAAGTGGAACCACTGTATTTTGCCTGTTTCTGGTGCACCCCTAAATCTGATGCACAAGCGACTTCTTGACATGACAGCGATGGACAACAAAGCGGCTTCTCTTGGCCCACTGCGGGTTAACTTCTTCAAAAAACGATCTGATGGGACTCTGGAAAAGACTGTTGTGTTCGACTTGTGCTAAGAGCAGTTAGTTTAACATCAAAGTTACTGAATAGCTATTTTAGGCTAAACACGTAGCTGTTAATGCTAATGTCAGTGTCTAAAGACATTCCATTATCAGGGCTTCCAGAAACACCAGAAATACGATTGGGTAGAATAACACTTTGCACCAATCTGATGTCTATTTATTCAACATTTTAGCAGCAAAAATGGTTTTTGAATTGAAAATGTTAATTTTCTCAATACACAGTTCTTGATTTTTGTAATTAAGTCGATTAAAAAAATATTCAAGTCTCATCACTAATTATAGTATAGTATAGTAACAGAACCATAGATATTATGCATACAAACTAAAGGTTCCCAGTACTCAAACATTTTGAAACATGCAGCAGAGATCCTGTCGCCTGGTTCAATCCTGAGAATGACAATTTTTGGAATTACATGTCAGTCCTTCAGCTGACACACAATCCACTTTGACAATGATAAAAATATGCAACACTTCAATACAGTGTTAGACTGTGTGAAGCCCTCCTGCTGCATGTTTGACCTCATTCTGCATCTCCATATGACTCTACAGACACTTAGGGATGTAGAGTTATTTTCACCAAATAGTGAAAATGTTATAAAACTAAAATTCAAAACTAAAATTCTTGTCTTCTTTGCAGATTTAGACATACTCATCAAAGGTATTCATGTGCCTGAGTTTCAAGGTCTTCCTAAACCTACTCTTTCATGGCTTTTCCTCATGACTCTTACTTTTAGGTCATAAATCAGTCTACCTTCACTGCAGAAGACAGGACGGTGTGTGCTTATCATTGCAGTTCTGTTGAAGGTCTGTTTTTAAATGTGAGTTTTGCCTGTATACTCCATTTGCTGTGCGTACAGTCTTTAGAGGTAAGGCCCCGGTGGCCTCTGGGGACGTATGATGGATAGCTGTAGCAGACAGAGCAGGGTGGAAATCTTCCATTCAGCTCCTGTGGGTGCAGGGCACTCACTGTGGTCAAGGTGAACGGTTCCTTTACAGAACCAGTCTAGCTACCCAACAAATCTAAACAACCTGTTGTCAAGCACCCATTCCCAAATAACCCTGGACTGTAACATAAAATGTTAAAGGGGCGGAAATGTCAAATAATTTTTATTTTTTATTTTTTGGAGATTTAGATCTTGTCTGAATGTTATTCCCTCATCACAAAATACCAGTAGTGTATCCTTGATTTTTTTCAGGCATGTTTGAGAAATCATTTAATCTCCATGGCAACCATTCAGCTGAGCAAAACATCTGGGTGGACCTAGCCCCGCCTTCGAGCTCCTGCTCTTTCTGAAACTCTACCTTGAGGAAGTCATCAAATCATGGCTCATCTATTAACCCTTTAACAATGTTTTTACCAGCGCTGCTCTGAGTAGTGGCTCCAATGACCTTAGCTGATGCGCAGTTCCACCAGGTGTTTGCTAATTGCTGCGGGTTAGTCTGAAGGAGCTGAACGGAGGAGTGGCACTCTGTGAGGCAGAAGCTCTGAAGCTTAGGACCTGCAGCTCCGAAGAGGAAAGAAAATGGAAACAAATTAATAAAACAATGAGACTGTAAATAAAGTAAAATAATAATAATAGAGTTAAATTAAAACAAATGATAAATATTAATTTATGTCATACTGTACAAGCAAATAAGTTGGAAAAGTTCTTTTTATTTTTTGGATGCAATATATGGGACATTAATCTCATCATTGTCATGAAGTGGTGAGTTGTGAGAATGAACGCTGGGACCCAGATGATGATGATGAAGATAATTTAATAAAGAAAACTCAAACCAGTCCAACACAGGCGGCACGGCAGAGAGTATAGCACATAGCTAATTACCGGTAGCAACTGATACACAGGACTGAAAACAAGAGCTAATGCTATCCAGGACTTCACAGTTCTACCGGAGAGCATAGACGTAAGACAACAACTGACATTAGATGACATACGACGAGGACCCGACAAGAGACAAAGACAATAGGTGGACTTAAATACACAGGGAGGGTAATCAGGGAATGAGACACACCTGGGAAGCAATCAACAGAGAAGACAGGACAGGGCTAAACACAGAAAACCTCAAAAATAACTACACAGAAAACACAGAGCACAAGAATCATCAAGCCATTTATTTCTATTTTTTGATGGCATTTTTTGGCAGGATTCATCCTCCGTAGTTTAATGCCAATTATAAGCTTCAATAAGCCAACTCACCATGTTTTGGTGTGTAATGGTTGCACAGAAAATGTATGAGATTCATCAGGATTTACTCATTTGCCTTACTGGAAAGACAAAGTCTGTGTAGATCTGTACTATCTTATTTATATTGTAGAATAAATTTCTGTTTCTTAATGGGTTTTATGGGTCATAATTCAGGGCAGTTTATTGCAAAAGAGCATGAGAATGCAATCTCATGAACTGCAGCCACCACAAATATGTTTTTTTTTTCCTTTCTGCTGCCTCCTGTGGCTCTCTGTCAGATCCATTCCCCCTCTAATCTCTATCAGTCAGCTCCATCTTCTCAGTTATCCATCAGTTAATCAGTGTTGCAGCTTCAGGTGTCAAAGAACTCCGGAGTCGGAATCCTGTTCAGGTTAACCTACTGCAATCCTGGGAACCTCCTGTAAAATCATCTCCAACAGTTCAATTCAAAAGCACTTTTTGTTGCTAAATTATTGATTAAAGAGACACACAAGCTCAAAAATAGAGATATGTACTGTTTTTAATCTGTTTTTCAAGTTATTCAACCATCAGGTTGGATCAAAGTTCTATTCTATCCATTCATCTTTCCAGTGTTTCAGGAACTCCTGATCATTCATGGAGCTTCTTTAGAAGTGTGGACTGTGGTTGCTGATGTTAGTGCTGGGGACGTCTGTGCTGCTGCTACATGTTTGGAAGGCTTGAATAGCTTTGAAGCTCAGCTAACTCCATTTAGCACAACTTGAACACAGCAATAGTTTTCTCCAGCATCCAATCCAATTGGATTTTGAAGCAAAAATTAACCCCAAGTGGGACAAGAAAAGCATCCATCGCTGTTGCTTGCAGATGTTGCATGTACATCAGATTTTACAAGTGTGCCATAAACGAACAAATACAAAAGTTCCGCCAAGGGATTTTGTATATGAAAAAAAAATAAATAATTGCATGAAATTTTATTTAATGTGTGAAAGTCTATGCATTGAATTAATTGAAAGTAATGCGTTGAAACCCCAGCCCAAAACACTAACCCAACAGTAACGAACTGTAGAATGTTCTGAATGTAAATATTTGAGATGGGATGTATTCCTTTCAAATGTGTTAATTTGAAAACCTTCTATGCTCCCAAAAAAGTAACTTTTTGTTTTCCCTGGAGATGAGTTGTATCACTATTAGACAAATAAAATCTATTTTTAATTGGAAAAAAAAATCACATGAGAATTGTTGCTTTGGTAGCTGACTATAAGCCTCTGACTTCCTGAGTACTTCAGTACTAATATTGGTTTTTATTCAGGAGGCCAGAGCATGCTGAATTATTGTTTTGCACTTATCGATTTTAATGTACAGGTTTCAGGGAGGAAAACCCTCTAAAATGATTTGAGTAGAGTGCTGCCAGAGCGGCTGTGTGTTTTCTACCAAAACATGGCCTCTCTCTGGAATTGAATGCTCAACCTTGGCAGTCGTAGTTCTCCTCGCGCTGATTTACACAAGGACACAACACGGGCAGGAAGACAAAATGTCCTCGTGCCGGTGCTATATTTCCACCCTCTATTGTAAATGGAACTGTGCGTCTGCTGCCGTAGATCTCAGCTGCCAACCTGAGGGCACTTTCAGTTCCCACTCACCTCACCAGAAGGCCTGCCTTCATCTCAGATTTACGAAGCTCACCCCAGGCCTGACTTATCCCAGTAATGACTCCCCATAATTGAATCAGCTGGGCATTTGGTGGAATACTGTATATATTGACTCCTCTGGGTGGCTCACCAAGTGTACTTACCCGGTCCTCTCTCCTCTCCCCGTGGCACTCTGTCCTTAATGACACTGCTCTGTTGGTTTTCATCTTCATGGCCAGCGATTTCTTCTTTCCTCTCGTTCCGAGAAACTTTTGATGTTGTCTAATAACCTCTCTGAGCCCTCCACTCTGTTCCCCATCTTCCCTTCTCAGTCAGTTCCTTAAAAGCTCCCACGCCTGCACATTGAAAGGCTTAATGATGAGGCCTGCTTTTCTTAATGTCCATTTTCCTCCGCACACTGGCAATTACTGCTATCTGTCTCCGCGACTTCTCTCCTCTGTGAGCCTTCCGTTTGTGCCCCGTAGCGGCCCACTGCCACTTATCCCCATGAGTCATCATGGGGATCCCGCTGATGGAGATGCACACACACATACACACAAAGTCCTGCGCAGCCACAGGGGCCCCTACTCCGTCAGGCACACACACATCAGCAAGGAAACCGCCTAAAGGAATGTCATGCTGTCAAATTTGTCTATTAACAGTTGGAGTGTGCTTTCTCAAAATAAACCCATTTGCCTCGCTGTCTGAGTTTTGGTGTCATCTTGAGATGTTTACTTGTTTAATTAGTTCCCTCTTCTTTTTATGCTCAAAGACTTGAGACAGTGCTTTGGTAACCTCATATGTATTTGATTATTTGTGATACTCCGGTTTCTCTCACAGGTCAGAAACATGACAAGATTAATTGGTCTCTCTAGATTGTCTCTAGGTGTGAGTACATGCATGGTTGTGTGTCTCTGTTTCCCTGTGGTGGTGATCTTGAGAGGTTTTTCTTGATATTTCCCGTCTGACATCTGAATGTTGGTGAGTGAAGTCTGTGTGTGTCATGTTGTTTTTCCTGTTTGGCTGGACACCACCCTTCACTTTTAAAGTCTTGTTAAATGTACCAAAATTAAGAATGAACTCCCCCTAGACTCCAAAGTAACGCGTTTAGGGTGTTTTTTAGGCTTCTTTGCCTTTGACTTCTTTTGAAAATAAAAATAATATTACCCAGAAATCCCAGTAATAGGAAAAGATGGGAATCAAAATGAAAGTAGCTCAAGTCAGTATTTAAACTAGTTGCTTAAGAGCTTTATAAACTTTTCACAAGTTTCTCCATAGAAGCCTCTTTACACCAGCGTTGTTTGGATGATCCAGAGGCCGCTGCTGCTTTTCAGGGCCAGACTTATGACGCCTCATCTCTTTGGAGTATGATTTAGGGGTATGGCAACGCCATCGGCAATAATAAAAGATAAACAGCAACTCTTAAGATCGCAGAGAGGGAGACCACACAGGATGATGCACACTGACCCTGGATGAGCCAACACTCATTGGAGGAAGCAGGCAAGGCAGGCTGGATGTGTGTGTTTATGCTCCTCTTGACAACAGGCGAGGCCTCCAGAGAGGAGCGCTGGCTCAGGAGAGCGCGCTCACGGCCTTATCTCTCCACTAAGGCTTAATGGGGTAATGGAAACCTCCAGGAGCATTCTGGGAATGCAAAGGCAAAGTTGCAGGGAACATGAAGCAGAGATGGCTGATATGGCTAAATGCTACAGGAATGGAGGATGTGTTGACTCATTTATGTGATGAAAACTGTAGAAGGGAGAAGAAAGAAGATGCTTGTCTTGAAATGCTAAAACTCCATGTTTTCGAAAACGGCACCTTGTGATTTTAAACCTCGATGTAGAACTGAGGCTCCATGTGTGGCTCCTTTAAAGGCCTTCATGGGTCTCTTCACGTACTCCATGCATGACAGGATCCCATCCGATTCCTCTCACTTTAAAAAGTACCAGACCCGTATTGTTATTATTGTCAAAGAAGATTATCTTTGACTTTTTCCAAAGCTAGACCCTTTTTCTCCTGGAATAGGAGTGTCCGTTTAGAGGCTCTCTCCCAGGTTATGGGTTCCAAATGAGCGGGTTATCGTTCAGCCCCATCGAACAGGCTGCTCTGATTTTTACTTCACCTCGTTTACCACTGCAGACTCATTTCCAACTCAATTTCACAGCTGTTTGAATCGGATGGATTTGACTTTGTCCGCTGGGAAACCACAGCGGGTTCTCCATCAACCGAGGTAGAGGGCTGACACGTGGGAAAAGGCAAAGAACGAGATGAAGAGACGACTAATCCTGAAAGGTCTGGAGGGGAAAACAAAACAAAGCGTTTTCTGACAGATTAATGCATAAATATATCAATCCATCTGTCCTATGAAGGATTCTGAGTTTCTCTCTGTGTTGTTAACTCTGTTGAGGGAAATCTTGAAGTTGGTGTTATGGTTGGAACATTCACACCAGCCATGTTTGGTCCATTTTAATCTAATTCTTGTTTGCCTTGAAGTCCGGTTTGTTTGGGGAGGTGTGAATGTGTAATCGAACTCTAATGCAGACAGAAAACCCAACTGCTCCACCTACAAAACTAGGTCACGGTTCAGTTGAAGTGAACTCTGGTGCAATTTGAATGCATTTATGAATGCCAAATGGAGACCACTGCAAAAGCAGGAAGCTGTCTATAGCGCAGGGCATTCTGGGTAAAATGCAACAAAAGCAAGTGACTGTCTAACACTACAGTGGATAGACATGCATGCCACACTTTTCAGAAGAAAAAAATTGAAAAAGTATTTTTTCTCCCATTACCTCAGCTAGGCAGCAGCCTACTTGTCTTTCTTGTTCTACTTTACTCCAAAGACTTGTAACAGATCATAAATCACACTCCTATATCAGTTTTCATCTCACTTTGTACTTGCTTGAGGCTGTTTGTGCCGGTTGTTTTTTTTTTTTTTTCTCCAAAGTGATCCGGAAGTGAGAACATCCTCATGGAAGCGTGTTGGACTGCAATGTGTTTTTCTTTTTTCTTTTTGTGACACATGAAGGAACAGTTGGAGTGTGAAAACTGAAGCAAAGGAAAGGCCTAGCAGACAGGCTGACAGCCAGCGCTTCAGTCAGACCTCTGTGAACTACAGTCTTCCTCCCTGAGCTGGGTGGGCACCCCTCTTTTATCTCCTGCCCTCCAGAGGAGCGCCCATTCACTCGGCCTCTCTCTGATTTAATTGTACAGTTCAGGATGACTGACTTTCACCTTCCACACGCAGCACATTCCATCTCCATTCAGCCCTCTCCTTTACCTGGAGGAGGGAGGCAGGAGGTCACAGAAGTGCTGCTCCTGGGCTTTTATTGCATTGTAATATTTTTGGCTTTGCTTGAAGGGGGGAAATAATGTGAGAATAGAGACCCAGACCGACAGAGGGAAGCTGTATAAGAATTAGTCCTTACAATCGATTAAAAAATGTAATCAGATTAAGCACACTTTGGCTCTGTGATTAATCACTACACCTAATATTGCAAGCTTGAAATATGGTTATTTATGCATTTGTGGTTCTTGGAGAAATGTTGCCCTGGGCCTGTCCTTCTGCCGCACTCTAACCAATTACAAAACAAGCAATTATCTGTTGTTTTTTTTTGTTTTGTTTAATTTCCTTTTTGTAGCAGAAAGCAGGTAGTCTCCCAGTACTCAACCTTAGTCCCCTCCACATTCATACAAGTAGTAGCAAACTTGTTCAGAAAACCACTGTCAGATGAGATATATTGTATTTTCTAGTTCTTGGCTGTCCCACCCTTTTCTGATACCGCCCTGGGTAACTGTCCATTTAGCCCATATCAAAAACCGCCACTGTATGAATGTTTTCAAAAAATGTTTTATTATATCAAACCAAACATGTCCGAATGTTGATTGATGAAAAGATTTTAGTTCCACTGACAGATTTTCACTAATAACGAGACATTTTTCCTATAACTAGAACTTTTTCATCAATATGGAGGAATTGATGACTTAAATAAGTCCCTGTATGTTGCTGAAAGTTACTTGCAATTTAGTTTAGTATTATTTCCAGTGTCCTAAGATACTTGCACTAGAAACTAGACAAAACATACTTGGAAAGATTTTGTGTTTGTTTTTACAGTGTAAAAAACAAAAACAGGTGGAATTGATTGGGTATCTGTGGATGAGGTGAGCAATGGAAGCAGAAAAAATTAATTACCTCCAAATGAACTGGCGCTCACCTCCACACTGAGAAATGCACACAGAAGATTTTGAACTAAATAAGAGCCGAGATGGCAGAAAGAAACAGACCCAGACAAGATGAGTGGAAGAATGTACTTCTTCCCAAATCCTCATTATTCAGCGCGCTTTCAAAATGTCAGCCTGAGCAGAAAGAAGCAGGAAGGAAAAGTCACGAGTCTTGTCTTGGAGAATTCCTTGTTGCTGCTTAATTGCTCCCAGCATCGACCAAACCGGCCTGCCGGCTAGCAGCGAGTCGAGCCCTGAGCCGAGAGCTTCCCTGGCTTAATCATCCCAAACATGACAGCTACTGAAGTCCTTCTGCTCCTCCATTTGACACACATCGAGAGGTTGCCACCTGCTTTCTGTCATCCCCTTTGGAAACTTGCCAAAAGCATTCTCATTTGTTTTGTCTGAACACAAAGTTGGAGTCTTTTCTGTGGAAGTGAACTGACGAGGCTTTGGGCCTCATCACCTCCTGCCTCGGTGCTTCTTTGTATTTTTGTAGCACGTTTCAGGTGTCTGGTTTGTTTTTGCTCTCTACATATTCAACATGCACTTCACCCATTCACTGACATGTTCCTAATAATTTGTGGGACCATTATCTTTTTTCCTTTTTTCTCATTGCCGCCTTCCCCTGTCTTATGTCTACCTTAGCAGAGTACTTGTATTCCAAACTTCTTGTCCAACTGGCAAAAAATATTTAAAGTAGGACCCAGAAATTTAGCTGCAGCAATATCTGACTTCTAAGTTATAATGTCTGCTTTGGAAAGTGATAGATTTCTCCTGCTATTCCTTTTATTGCTCGACTGGGATGAAGCAACCTGCCCTGTTTGCCAGAAAGTGAAATAGTTCCATCCCTGTAATGCCTAGAATCTAAAGGTTAGCTGACTTCTCCGCTCAAGATTGATGCTGTATGGTATGTGTATGGCTGCATGCTGTGTTTGTGTGTCTGAGCGGCTGGTTAACAGATTTAAGGCTAAAAGACCCGATGACCACTGTAGAGACTCTTTGATCAACACATACTGGCCAGGGAGGGATGAAGTGTTTGGCAGTTAGAAGAGATCTCTGGACTTCAGCCCAGAGCCGTTCTGTCAGTAGATGCGACACTTAAAAAACAAAACTAATACAGCGATAAATGCCACAGATGGGTTTCACCCTTCACATGTCGGCCACACATTTTATGCATAAAGTCTCCCACATACTCAGGCGTACTATACTATGCGAACCATGCTAACTCCATGCACACCATTCTCAGACAGTTTAGATTTCACAGTCAAGGTTGCCCATTGCCTACATTATGACAAAGTCCTTCATTTTCCACAATTCTAATGGATACTAGCAAGTTTGGTGAGCTAGTTTGGGGCTTAGCCCTGTTTCTCTTTCAGCAGGTCACTCACACTACGCATCTTGCCACTGGTTGAACCAACTCTGTTTGGTATTACATAGAAAGCAGTTCAATGTGAACCGTTTCCTGCTGAGCAGTTCACTGCACCACACCAAGTACGGTCCTTTGAGTCCGGCGGACATCCACATTGAGTCTGCCTTGAGAACACGTGGACCTCAGCGGAGTGACGTACACAGAAGCCTCAACACTCCACACCTCCTTTGGATTTCACAAAGCCAATGTTTGAAAGCTGATGCCTTTTTTGTAGCTTTATGACCCAACTGTTTTGTAAAAGCCTCTTATGAAGTCTTCCCTGTTTCCTACCGTTAACTCATAGTGACCAAACAGAGGCTGCTCAATGCCGTTACAGTAGTGGACTGTATGGACCGAATTGATGCGGCTTGGAGCATACTGACAGCCACAAGAGGGGACTGTGCCTGACGGACATGCAGCATTAGGGAACACTTGCCTTACCATCATGGTTTTTGTTGTCACATGTTTCCACAGCAGAGGCCTCCACATAATGACTCTGGGTCTGTCTTAAGCCCTGCCCGTTCCACAAAGACGTCCTTTTTTTCCTGCCATTGTGTCAAAACTGCTGTGTGACAAGGATTATTCAGTAATTTAAAATAGCAGGCAGGTCATTACTCCAGAACAAAGATTAGACTCTGTATCTTGATTTTTTTTTTTTTTTTTTTTAAAAAAGCTCTTATTACTTTTACGGAGGACACTAATTTGCATCAGGCCCGTTTTGAACAGGCTGGTGTTCTGCTGTTGACCGCTTCTCCTCTTAGTTAATTTCTTAGTCCCTCAACAAACGATTTAAAGCCAATCCCCCTGAGACTCCTTTCATTATTATGCAAATGAGAGTAACTCACACTATCTTGCTTTGTTGTAAATACATTTCTTAGTAATTAGGGGTGCAATTATTGGCAAAGCAGCCTGAACCACAAAGGAAAATAAAGAGAGGAAGAAAAGTTTCCAACACTGAGCTGAAAACAGTGGAATGGAAAATCTCTGAGAACCTGAAGCTGAAATAAAAATGAAAACAGTTAGGGCTGGCTATCTTTGTAAAGTACAGTAGATGTTTGAATATAATTAAAACATCTGCTAATGAATACATCAGGTGATGAACTTGTTTCCATAGTAGAAGGCAGTTTGGTTGTCAGTAGAAACCAGATTTTCTGGGCTTACTTTTGAAGTTTAATTTTTGTAATCTGCTGATGAGCTAATTGGGATGCATCTTCCAAATCTATAAAATGGGGGGAAAAAGATATTGAATATAAATTTGTCTGATCTTCCTGCTGTGAGCAGTCAAATATTTATTCTAAGAGTTAATAGTCAGAAACAAAATGTAAAATTTTAAAACAAGACATCTTTAAAAGATCTTTATAAGTTGATATCGACAAAGATTTGTATACTTTTGTAGCAGAGACAGAGTTACTGTCTGTACGGTCATTACATTGGATTCTTCTAGGTATAAAAAATATTGAAACACAACCAATGAGCAAATGGACATGATAAATGGATAAAATGTCAACATACATGTGGTAATTGACATGTATCCTAGATTGCATTTGTTGTGCATTGAAACCTGAGTGCTTTGTGATCTAGCTGGAGTGTGTGTCAGACTCCTCAATAACAATGAAGGCTTTACCTAAAAGCCTTTATTCAATGATAATTCATGGATGTACAGAAGTACACTAAAGTCCCTGACATTAAAAGATATCAGTAGAGTGCTGGTAATTCAGAAACAGAGTTTCTGTCAGTCAAGGTTGATATGAAGCGTTAAAATGAGAACTCGGGGCTGCAGGGCGTTTTGGTGAACTAAAGGTGAAGAGGTCACTGCAGGTGAAAAAAAGCAATCAGCCTCTGGTGTCTGGCTCCCCGCTGCCCTCCGATATCAAACCTGAAATATTGCTTTCCGGTTGGTTGGTTGGTGGAGGCGAGGCGAGTATCGGCGGGTTAAGTCAGTGTCCTGTCCTCAAACATTCACTTGACGTCTGGCAATAAAGCAAATGTTTGCATGGCATTTGTTTTCTTAAACAAACATGTATAATATTGGCACTGGGCTTTAACACACAAACAAATATTGTGGCGGCTTGGTTGGTAGTATCCTGTATCCTACTCCATCGCCTGTCACTGTTTTTGTTTTCTGATTCGATTTCTTTTCCTTGCAGCTTCCTGGTTCCAAACTATTTAAACTCCAGACCCTCAGTGTGTGTGAGGGAGGCCGGCATCTCTGGCTCAACACACTTGAGATTAACAGCTTGTCTAAGCTGAATGATTGTTTTTGAAATACAGTTTCAGTTTCTGACATTTTATTTACTGTTGTTTTGTTTGTTTTGGATGTTTAAAATAATTTCCATTTCCAGTGTAAAATGCTCTTTAGATATTAAAGTTTTTTTTTTAAATCTTTGAGAAGATAATACAATAATATGTGTTATTGTATTTGTTTAAAATGGTCTTAAGATGACAATGTTATTGTTTAGCACAATAATTTCTGGGTCAAATTTATTGTCCAGCAAAATTTGTTATTGTCACAGGCCTACCGAAGCGCAACAGGAAGTTCATCTCTATTTGGCTCTGAATATGTTTTTGGATTGGTCTAGTCAAAGTCTGGAACTAAATCTGATTGAATAGCACTGGCATGACAATTAACAAGCCACGCAGATGTGAAAACCCTCAAATGAGGCTTAATTAAAACCATCCTTCACAGGAGACCAAAAGATCTGAAGCACTTAACTGTGACCAACAAAAGCAAAAACAATGCTTTTCTAGAGATGTCTGATCTATGATATGAAGACCTTCAGTATTCATTTTATTATCCAATCTGTCGAAACTAATTGAAGAATGATTACCAAAGTTGAACTTACAGCGGGAAAATTGAAAACTTGACATCTTTTTTGGTGGAATATTCGCCCAGTAGCACAAAGGTTTCCTATGATCACACTCAAGTTCTCTTCAATTATTATTTCTATGAAATAATTTTTAATCTAGATGGAAATTAGGTTCAGCCCATTTCAATTCTCTGACCCTTTCCCAGCTGTTACAAAACCTTCTGCTTTAACTAAAGAGCCTCTTTTCCATTCTATGCAGATCGCTGCTCAGGCTGACGAGATACACAGATGGACTCTAGAGAATTAGACCCGGACTGAGAAAAAAAACATGTTTTCCATTAAAAAATTAAGTCATGATATTACCAGGAAAACGTTATACGAGAATAAAATTATAATTTTGTGATTATAAAGTCATAATAATATGAGATTAATGTCATTTGGCAATAGTCATATTACAAGAGTAATACAAGTACGAATCATATGACAGTCATAATATAAGAATAAAATTGTAATAAAATGAGAATGAAGTCATAATGCAAGTCATATTATCATATTTAATGAGAACTCCTACACACAAAAAAAAGAAAAACTTAAAAAGAGGACTATCATACTTTAGTGCTGGTTTTCCAAAAATAGGAAATGCTTAATATTTTTAATACGTCAGGATCAAATATAAGTAGCAGGACTTTGAAATAATTGTCCAAACGTCTGAGTTTGTTTTGAAGAAAGAAGCAGACAGACCTGCTGAGCTGGTCACATCACATATAACTCTATGAAAGATTTGTTTCCTCATTAAAACTACTTTTTTCTTGTAATTTTATGAGTTTTTCTGGAAATATTACGTATTCTGCCAATATTATGACTTTATTCTTGCAATAATTTGACTTTCCTCATAAATAAAAAATAATCTGTTGTACAAAGGCCCTTCTTTATTGTACCTGTACATTTAAGTACATGCATGTTTTGAATTTAAGATTAAATTGAGCTGGCATTTCACCCTCTTTAGAAATAAGTCATTAGATTATATTAATGAAATATTAGACAGAGAAATCGACGGTATTTCTAGAGTCTGATTTTCATATCGTCATCCTCGCTGCTCCAGTGTGTGAGCAGCTCCTGGTTTTCATCGCCAGGACAGCCACTCAGCCACTCATCCATCCATATTTTGACATTTGCACTGTGCCATTGGGTATCGATGGCCAGGCCACAGTGGAGCTAAATGCTAATGTCCCACAGTAACCTTTGGACAGCCAGCTGGTAAATATAGAGAACCAACACACACAACAAACCTCCTACACTTGCTGCTTTCTTGCTTCTTTTTTTGGTTTCAAACGTTCATGTTACTTCTCAGTTGGTCCGGTGCAAATATAACAGTGTGGTTTCTGTTATAGCTTACTTTAACCTTCAGATCTGATTTACAAAGCTGTAATGCAATCTCTTTTCTTCCTGGCCTGTCTTCATAGTGATTCCTGTATTGTTTAATGTTTCATATTGGCCTTTCTTTAGTCATTCTATTGTTTTTTCTGAATTTGATCAGTGTTTCTGACATTCTTTGTTACTTACCAAACTAACTCCATCAATCAGTGATAAAGTTCCTAAATAAGACTGAGTGTGAGTGTGTGAGAATATGTTAAGCATGTTGGAGGGATGCAGCGGCTCAGTAATGGCAGCAGACAGGAAACTTTAGCCCTGGATCCTGATGGTCCGGTCAGCCATGAAGTAAATACTCATTAACACACATTCCCAGGGATCAGACAAGATAGGCCTCACACACTGTGTGTACAGCAATAACTCATCGGCCATCGCATTAACTTACCTCTGACACAATACCCAGGGTTTCCCTGAGTAAACATGCTAATCCCAGTTGACATCCAGCAGCCCGCCATGTTGTTGAGCTAAAAAATGTTCAAAGTTGACAGGAAATTTGAAAAGATTACTAGCTAATTATGTTATTAGAAGACATTATTAACAACACCTAAACACCAACTATACATTTTCAAAGGCAGACATAAAAAAATGCTATTAAAATACATTAAAAATTGCACTGAAGTTGTTTCATCCTAATTAAAGTCATACTGTCAGTCTTATAAGGTAGCTGGTTAGCCAGCTAGGCTATTAGCTCAGTTTCCTAGCATGCAGTCAACTGCTTCCCATACAAGTCACTATTACTGTAGTGTTAAAACGCTGTGACTACTGATAATAAATCATACACAGCTTGACTCTGGTCGCTAACTAGGAGACCTTCATCAGAACAAAAAGGGGATTTCTACTCTACGCTTTTTAGATAATAAACCTGTTGAAAACCTTGGCTCATGCCACACATTTCAAGCCAGACTAATTATTAAACCAATTTAACATCTAAACTTGATCACAACATCTACAGACTTTGATAAGAATTTGTTCCAATTCATGCCAGCAATTCCCGGTTCTCAGGTATGCAACCAGACTATAACATAGCGGTTGAAGCATTGTGAACAACACGTCTTCATGGTCAGACACTTTTACTGGCTGATGAACATTATCGATCCACAGACAGAAGAGCGATTTAAGATATGGCAGCATTCAGCTGCTGCTCGGCAGTGCTGTGAATTTTGAAAAGCCCAATATTGATCCAAAACGACCTTTGTAGTTAAAAGTTGACACAGGATGATTTTGACAAACACAAGCAAGACATTTTCGGGTTTTACAGACCGTTTAAAGTTCTTTGAGTGATTGTTGAGGACTGATGGAATTTAACAAAAACCTTGCGGTCGTTGAGATGCAAGTAAAAGTGTGGCTTGTTTGACCTTCTTGTCCAGGTAAGGTTGATCCCTGAAATGATTGGGTATGTCGAGTCAGTCCCTGAGCTAAGTATACATGAATTAAACATGGATGTCAGAAAGAGGCAACGGGGATTGAGGTGGAGGTAGAGAATGAGGAGAGAAGCAAGATCAAAGAAAAGGAAGAGAAATCTGACAAGGAAAGGCGTGGCAGTCGGGACCAGATGTCAGAGTCGGTCACTGTGACGGGATGCCCGATCCGTGACTCCAGGTCACCAAGCAGAGTCCAAGGTAAATTGTTCCTAACAAGTTGGGTTGTGTTTCCACCCACATGCTCAGGTATGTGAGGTCATAAAGCTACAGTCAAGCAGCCTAAAGTCAATGAGGCAAAGGAGTGAGTGATGGCTCTGGTCCACCCGTCAGCCAGCGTAATGGAGGGCTTTACACTTGGCTGCCCACTGACTGACAGCTGCCAGCCGGCTTCCTTTGTCAAGAGGACACCGAGTCTGTGTTAGCAGAAAACTTACTGTGGTGAGAGATGACACAGAGATGGCTCACATGGCTACTGCTGATGCATGGCATGCATACACACAGGTATCAGTCTCCCATGAAGTGATAAGCAGAGGCTGAAAGGCGAGAGGAATATCAGAACCTGCCCTAGTAGAGGAGTCGTGACAATTAGGGCCATCTCTAGACTTAAAGGATAATCTCTGTGATGGAGACCAGGGCTCCATCCCTAATAAATGATTATTGATATATTTATTTACAGACATTGTGACATTTAGTTGAACATTCTTTTTGGGTAGTGAGACTGGCCATCTTTCCTGTTCAGGGAGAATGTGGGGCTAAATGTCAGTCTGTTTCTGATTTAGATTGGTATAATTTGAGTTTGCTAAATGAGTATTTACCTTTCTGGGTGTGTCTCCTCAGCAGGATGGAGCAGCAAAGGAAGGCAAAGGCTCCAAGTGCTGCTAAACAGCTGCTGGAGCATACCATTTTCAATGAAGTGGGGTAAACCTCTGAGGTGTTGAGTTAAATTTATTCTTTGATTGATCTTAATTTAGTCCTAATGATTTATATGCATGTAAATATTTATTGGTACCATTTATTGTTTTGGTGTTAGGTTTGCGTAGGTAGTGTTTGTGTTTGTTTCTTGTTTTATTTTATCACCCCTTTACTTGCTGAAAATGTGCTATATAAATAAAATTACCTTACCTTTCCTGACCTATGAGTGTTGGAATTGCCCAAAGTATAGAAGCCAGCTTCTTTGTTTCACTGTGAAAATGGGTGTCGGTTCAGACGTGACCTGCAGCTTCAGATAAATCCATCTCGATTGCATTCTATTGCCTCGCCTCCTTTCCTGAATGCAGAGCCTCTGCCAGTCTAAGTGACAATCTCTGATTTCTGACTTTCAGTTTGCTTCTAAATGCAATTTTTTTACACCAGTGAAGAGTTTTGTTCACATTTTTACAATTTCCAGCACAAATCTTTGCAGAAGACCTTGAAACTTTACTATAAAGGCTGAAAAATGTGACGGGGCATGTGGTCTGCAAATGTGTGCAAAGCTTTGTTGATATTCCGCTAATATAAAAAAAAAAAATAAAAAAAAAAAATCCCATAATTTCATAATTGTAGTGTTTCCATTAAGAAGCACAATTAAAATCACACGTAAATAAGTCCGATCACACGATAAGAAAAACATGCACCGTCACCGTTCTTCGACCACTTCCTGTCGTCGTCTTTGTCTTTTCCAGCAGTGGTAACTTTTGGCTGTTGATGATGTGATTTGTGTTTCCATTGCAGTTTTGAGGAATACATCAATTTTGGTCCGGATGAAAAACCATCTCATCCTAGAGTAAAAACTTTTTATCAACAAATGTGAGTTGGTTTCAAAATTGATGTGTGTCCATTTAGTAAATTTATTTTTATAATTCCAATTTGTGCAATTATATGGTTAAATGCAGCTTGAAATTCTACAATTAAGACCTTTTTTTCCTGGTTGTACGATTTGCATGGGCTGTGTGAGTGTAGCGAACAAAAGATCTCAGGTCAAAGGTCACATCTTTTAACAACTAGTGGAACTTTAAAACATCAAGTAGACAGGCCACCATAAAAGAAACCCCAAATTTAAACTGAGGTTGCACATGCAGTATATTGTATCCATTTTTCATAACATAATAGAGTCAAAGTCTATCAGTTTGAGACAGGAAATGACAGGGACAGAAATGGGTCTGAATAAGATGATTTGATTGCTTCAGGCACAGCAGATGTAATATCATTTTGAAAATGTCCTAAGTAGACAGAGACAGGAATTAAAAAAGACAGGGGCGAGCAAGGAGAGAGAGGTCTCAGGCATGAGGGAGGCGCGGGGAACGCTGGTAAACAGGCAGATGAGTGATAGTGACTGCCGGACTCTGGAGAGGGATTGCCTGAGCAGAATTAAAACCAGGACAAAAGGAGCAGCGGGTGCAGGCGGACTCCAGCTTGATCTGAGCTTCTTAATTGCTCAGATCAAGCTGCTGCCTTGCCAAATATCCTGGGACGGTGTGAGCCTGGTAGCCTGGATCAAAATCATTGACATTATAATAACGGTTTAATCGCTACGGGTCTGGACTTCATAAAGACGTCAACCTTTCACCTCCTAATGGGCCTCTGATTTTGTCAGAGAGCAGATCTCTTCTTCATAGTGTTGTGAGGAAAATGATCTCCCACCGGCATCATCATCATCATCATCATCATCATCATCATCATCATCATCATCATCATCATCATCATCGGCTTGTTTCGGGCAGATAGTCGCTCAGTCCAGCCTCAGGATAGAACTCTGTTTGAGGGAATTTCTAGACTTGCAGCCTGGTTGAGAGGGTGAAAAGCCAATGATGCAGCTGTTCAACTACAAATTGATCATCAACATATAATTTGTAGTGTAAAGAAAACTAATTAGTGAGTCTTGCTTGTGAAAACCTTAGAGCAGCTGCAAATTAACAACAGATGACATCTGGTCCTGAGGTGTGGAATCGTTTTTTTCATCGTTTCCCTAAAACTCTTTCCATTAACACAAAGTCTGAATCAGGTTTCCCTCTTGGTTTTTTAGGGCAAGCGGTCAGTCAGCTGTGTATGGAGGTCAAAGTAGGCTACCCGTAACTCTAACCCTAGAACTTTTACTATCAGTACAGACTTACTGAGAGGACGAATATAAGAGAGAGATGTTTAATTTAAACTTAAAAACATTTTCTCTCCCAACCACAGCATATCATTGCTCCAGCATTATTGTTTTATAAGCTATTTTATGAGGAGACTTTATGGCTGCATTCACACCAGCTCTGTTGAGTTCACTTTAATCAAACTCTAGTCCGTTTGTCTAGAAAGTCTGATTTGTTTGGTGAGGTTTAAATATGCAATCGAACTCAAAAAAAGCAAACTCTGGTCCATCTACAAATCTACTGTAAGTCTGGGTTTGAACTCTGGTGCAGTTCAAATGCTATGTGGACGTAAGCTGACCAGACACTAGCAGGAAGTGAACTACTGTGCAGGGCATTCTGGGTCAATACAACCCCAATAAACACATAGGTCTGGCAGTAGAGGGAGAAATGGCTCCTGGTCTTTCACCCAAAGAGCAATCCTGCAATTGCTACTCCATTCCAAAAGAAAGTTGCGCTCATGTCTTCTTCAGAGGATTTTGTGTCATTTCCTTCAGCAGTTCTTGGAACGGTGCGCCCACAGATGAGGGAAGGAATGGGATTTTCAATTAGCTTGGATTGTTTGAAACAGTGCAGTGTGAAAGAGAACCACTCCAGCTAAAAATGGAAAAAACTTTGTAATTTTGGTACAATTGAGTCTGAAATCTAAACTGTCCGTGGACAGAGTCCGCATGGCTCACACATTCTGTGATTTAAGGCATTGTGCTGAAGTCAATTCAGCAGGACACAGCACAGCAACGCACAGCACAGTACTGTTTTTGTAACCTCACAGCTTTGTGGGTAATCACTACATCCATTTGTGACCAGAGGAAGCTCAGAGGCGGCTCGGTTTCTCTGGCTTTTGATCAAAGTGTTTTTATGAAAGAGGTTTTGGATTCACTCCTTGTCAGGTTCTACTGGTTCCTGTCATGGTTCTGTACTCCTGACCTGTCTGTGTTCCATGACTGAGTGCTTGGTCAGCATTCCTTTTGTTCCCTGTTTTTCCATATTGTAGATCCTCTTTCAGAGATGAAACCAGGCTACCACTACAGATCACTTGGTGTTGGATGATTAAACAGTCGGTAAAATAATTTTTAGACACTGAAAAACAATCTAGGTATTTACATTTAGATTTGGCAAATGGCTTAAAGTTTTGACAAACAGATGGCTGAAAGTTCTTTAAACATGACAGATAATTAGATGCATATTGTATTATTTCATAATGTGGATTCCCTGGGCCGTTCCTGAAGCTGGGTGAAGCCTCACACTGTGTAAACCTGTCCTTCAAAGTCGGCTCATTTTTTTATTTTCTTTCTGTTTCTATTAATATTGTCTTATTCTCCCAGGACATGGGATGACAGTATTGCTGCCAGGCGAGGGTTAGATCTCAAACGCTTCCTGTGCAGTCATCACATACAGAGACGTAGTCGTCCAGGTACCAAATACTAAACAGAGCCTGGAGAGATTCCCACCTTCTCCAAAAAATGGCTCATTAATAATAAAATGTCTTCTAAAAACCAATGAATTCAGTAACTCAAATGTTTGGGGTTTTTTTTGTTTTGTTTTGTTTTTTTCCTTACATAAAAAAGCTGAACATAGCATTAATACTATATGGGGAAAACGTTCTGTAGGAAGATAAACCTAGATGGAAAGGAAAGAAACCGAACAACATTTCAGCCTGAGAATGAGATTCAGCTGAACCCAACTTGGCTCAAACAGAAGCAAAATAATGCTTCTGAATAAAAAATCATACATCAGTGGAAAACCTGATTATCATTTTAGAGTAAATGGTTTTGCATCTGTGAGGAAAATGAATTTATGGGTTGTTTTCATCAAAGGCATGTAAAGTTTTTCTGCTGTCAATTTCATAATGTTGTTTATAGAAGAGGATCATTGAAGTTCGAAGAACGTGTTAGTCATTTAACATTTTATGACTTTAAAGGAAGAATAAGGGAGATATCTTGTATGTTCCAGGCACAAAGTGTGATTTTATACCACAATCCACTATGTTACCTTCAGTGGTTATAAAATATCTTAAGTGGTTATATATAAAAAAAAATCTTCAAAAATTGACTTGGCATCATCTGATGTCTTGAAAATTCTCTTTAAGAAGCTCATACTCTTTCCAACAGTCTGCCTTTCTGCACATCATCATGATGCTCCTTCATGATGCTGTTTACAGTTGTTCTTTACAGCGTTGTAGTTCGTTGATGATTTGTGCAGACTCACAGTTCCACCAGATGTTTAACTGCTGCTGCCGCTAGTCTGAAGGAGTTTGTGTGAGAGGCGTGGGGGGTGCTGCAGGAACTTGGCTGAGGACTGAACTCCAAGGAGGTAGCTGACAGCCATCCTGGCAGGTATCCGTAGCTAACTGTCATAATAGTATCTATGGAGTTGCTACGACAACAATAAACAAGCCCCATTCGCTGTCTCATCTGACAGCAGTGATTTTGTTGATGTGTCTTTCTCTCGCACATTGTTTGAGTGTTTCTTTGGTTTCGTTGATCCTGAAGCCATGGCTCATCTGCGCTTTGCGCTGCATTCACCTACCAAGATGGTGGTTCAGTGGATCATCTCTGGTTCAGACTTGTGGGAACTACGTATTCTAGATGTTTCAGCAGATCTCAGTTTGAAACCACGACATCACAGATTTGGTTTTCTGCTGAGGAACCACTGAGAGGTTCAGGAACACAGCAACATTTTCTTTTCTTTTGTGATGAGCTGGAGTGAGGTGAGGTCATTTTCCACCACGTGGCACAGAATCAATTCATTAAAAATCAAAACACACACAGAGAGATGACCAGAGTGGAACCATTAAGTCCTGCTAAATAATTCAGCTTCTATTACCTGTATTAGATTGCTGTGGTATTTAAGTAAATAGACTGGAGTATAGTGATGTCTGTCTGGCATGTTGGATGAAAACTGAGACCCCTCCCAGCAGACTTCCTCTCTCTCTCTGCTCCTCCTCTACCTCAGTTTCTCCCTCACTGAACGCAGCGTTAAGCCTCCTGCCTGCCATTCTGCAGCCAGCGCTCCTTTCATCTCGCCCCAACACACACATTGTCATTCAGAAGCTAATTCACCTCCATTCCCATTTGCTCTCTCTCTCTCTCTCTCTCTCTCTCTCTCTCTCTGTCTTATTAACACACACAGTCACAGCTCTGTAGTTCTGGATCTCTCTTACGATTATCACTTGCTCTCTAAGCTACACACATGAAATCACACATGCATGTCTTGTTTAGAAGCTCTGAGAACAGAAAGGTGACTTGAACCACAACATGAACACAGATGCGGTGGGAGAAGCTCAGGAGGAAGGAAAGACCTGCATTAAGTAGCTTTACATCAGTTATTCCCCATGATGCAAAGCTATTTCTAAGGGTAAGTCTTGCACCTTGAACCAGAAAAAAAAAACAAACAAAAAAACCTTTTCATGTTAGATATCAGTGTCCAGTTTGGACCATTTTTTTCAAACTTTAACATAACTAATGTGAGTAAATGTATTTCACAATTTAATAGCTCAAACATTAACAATAAATGTAAACAAGATGCAGTACTTTGAAAGAGGGGATAGGTTTTTATCTTAGAAAATAAATGGATAATATTATTGTCTCATTTCTCCATGCCCACAACCTTCAACTTTAATAAACTCCAACAAAACAACCTGCTGTCTGCTAATTCTTTTAAAGACCATAAAAGTGAGAGTTTTCAGATTTGATGCATTTAATGGACAGAAATAAAAAATATTTTTGTTCTTTTTAGTTTGGAGGATTTTTTTTATACTATTTTATTTATGTTTTTAGGAAAACTGACTAATAGAAATTGGCAGTAAATGTTTACTTTCAGTACAGAAATTCTCACATACAATTTGTCTGTATCAAATTTCTGTCATTTTCAGTTCTTAAAATCAGCTAAGAGAGTTTCTTGACAGTTTTTGAGAACTATGGACCTTTGTGAATTTCCAGGTCTGGATAAGTATGGGGAAAATAGCTGATTTTTCCAAACTTTTCCCTTTTTCTATTTCCTAAAGGACAAAACTCTGATAATTCTCTGTAAATGTTGTGGCTTTCATATTGATTAATTTTAAATTGGCTTATTTTATCTTTAAATTGCCAACTCACGCTTTGACTTTAGCATTTTATTGTAGAATTTGACTCGATGAATGTTGATTAATTGGAAAAAAAAAAAAAAAAAACTAGAAATGAATAAAATTCAGTTTGGTCCCTACTTAACTTTATGCACTAATGGGATAATAGCATCAAAATTTTAAATTATTTTAAATTAAAAAATTAAAATAAAGAAATAAATAAGAAAACCTGTCTCGATGGTACTTGCTACTTATTTTGAGTGGTAAAAATATTACATTTTGAGACAAAGCTGCTCTTAGTCAATCCAGATGCCACAAAAGCAGTGAAGTGGTTCTAAAACACGCTCCCGAAACGGGAAACTAATCCTATAATCATTTAATTATTTGTTGAACTTTGAGAAAATCAGACCTGATTCCTTTAAGCCTGTTGAAGGTTAATATTTTGTATTCAAATTTCTAGAAGAAAACTTAAGTTTTTTAATTTTGTAACCAAATATGTATTGAAACCATGAAAATTGACGCATCACATTATTCCTATTCTATGGAAACAAATTCATTGATTAATAATAAATTGTCTTTAATCACTACGATCAACTTAGAGTAAAATATTAATGAGAAGAATGCTTCAGTTCCATTTCCTATAAGGAATACCTGTGTCACTGGTGATTTTGACCGAAATGTTGACAAGAAAAACAATAATAAACCAATTTGTCTATTTTTTTTTCTCCCTCTGAATAAATTCACTTAAATTAAATGTTGTGAGATTATACTGACACCTCAATTTATTTGTTGCTTTTTACTCAACAATTGTGGGACAACGATCCTTTAAACACATCTGGGCAGCAATTGTGTTCTGTAAAGCTGCCACCTGCTTGTTTTGTTTTTGTTCATGTCTTTGTTTTAACTGGCTCACTGAGCTGGCTCATTCGCTGCTCTGTTATTGATTACAGTAATGTTCATCTTCATCACACTAATGAGCCCCACCGCTTGATGACTTTGTGGGTCACAGAGGGCCATGTACTTTTGTTTGTTCATCCACAAACACAAAAAAATGCACTTGACAAAAATCTGACATTTCTCACGAAAGAAAATATAAAGTGTGGAGGGGCAAAAATTAAACTTTAGCAACTTTTTATCTTTTTTTCCCCTTCTCCAATGTTGATAGTATTAACTTTAAATATCTAACGCCAACAAAAGAAAATACTCAGTTTATATTTTTCATTATTAGCCAAAGTCTTGGCTTGCTTATTTGAATCAACCATCAGAATTTGACATTGGAACTTGACTTAAAAAGATGGGTAGTTATTCTGAGTCTCTGAAAAGAAAAAAGCCTGTCCGTGCCTGCATTTTTAATTACTTCAGTAATGTCAACAACAGCACTCCATACCTTCTGAACAATCTGGAATACCGAAATGTTGACAAGTTGCTGAAGGTTTAAATTTGTTAGTAAAACTGTTTCATATTTTGCCACTGTTTCATATTTATGACATAAGATACTGAGATCTCAATCCATTTGTAGATGTCTGTACAGCAGCCAATACCAGAGTAGCATTTAGCTTCCTGATTGATGGAAGGTCCAACATTGGAGAAAATAAAATGGAGAGGGTCTCAAGTATTTGAGTGTTGCCCTTAAGCTCCTACATTACCACTATAATCCATCTCCTAACTCATGTTTCTCTTCTGTCATTGTGATATTTTTACCACTCTTCCTGTTTTAGCCCCAACAGTTTTGGGTAGAAAAAACCAGTTAGAGTTTTTTTCAGTTTCTCTTCACCCTACCATTAATTCCTACCTGACTAGCCAATAGCCTTGTACTATCTAAATTATCTTTCTCTGCAAACTCCCTTTTGTGAAACCACTCTGTCATTTGCAGGTAAAATATTGACTACTACTAACTGCTCCACAAAATCCCTCTTCAACAAATATTTAATTTTTTAACTGAATTTGAATGAACTAACCCTTTTAATTACAGCATATGATGCAGCATGTTCATAATTCCATGTGTGATTAATTTTCTTACTGGTTATTGACACAGACATATCACAGTACTGGAATATATATGACATTGTAAGAATATGTTTCATTTAACCATCTAATTTTCTATATTTTTAGATGAGACAGTTCATGAGTTCAGATAATCAGAAACACAGGAAAGGAAAGAGCAAATGTGCATGCAGGCTCTTTTCTGAGGGGACGTTATGGATGTGGTGGCTTCGTGTGTGTGTTGCTGTGTGTCAAACACACAGTCGGTGTGTTTGTCTGCAGAAGGTAACAGCTGCAACAGACGATCCTCCGGCTCTGTTTTACACTCTGGTTTCTCTCACAGAGCTTATAAACTGACGACTGGTGACTGATGTGGTGGGAAGTACTTAAGTACAATTTTCGTGTATCTGTACTTTACTTAAGTAGATTTAATAATGGATACTTTCTACTTTTACTCCACTACATTTTACAGTAAGTATCTGTACTTTCTACTTCACTACATTTCTACAAAACTGTCGCGTTACTCGTTACATCCAAGTCGCGTTGCGCTTTTTGTCCGTTAAAATGTGACGTTCAGGGACTTAAGGTGGCGCCGTAAAATCCAAGCAATAACGTGACTTAGTGTCTGTTGTCACCCATGCCTCCACCTTTTCTCGCACGCGGAGCTCCAGACATGCGCAGTGGTTTCCTCTGAGCGGGAGAAGATGTCTAACTAATCGTCAGTAATGTAATAGCGCTGCATAAACCATAAGACATGGCAACATGTAAAATAAGCAGCGCTTCGCTTTCACAGACTTTTAGCGTCACTTGGAAGGAAAGCTTAAAGAAAGGTAAGCTCCGTGGACGTGATGCTAGCAAAGCATCTGAGACACACATGTTGCATCTCCGATGAAGAAAAAGTTGTCACTCATGCCCTGAATTATTGTGTGGAGGTGTTGACTGAGGTGTCGTGTGGAGGTGTGTGCTGGTCTTGACTTGGTCTGGGTTTTCGGTGGTCTTGACTACAACTCTGCTCCTGGCTCCTCGGTTCCATGTCCTTCCCCCACCCACTTTCTTTCCATCAGCTTTCTGTTGGATTTCTTTAATATTAAAAGCCACTAGTGGGAAAAAAGTGAAGTTCATGCTATGTTAGGACAGGAGACAAGATGTTTCCATCCCTGAAATTATTATGCATAGTATCACATATCTAAGTCTAAACTATGTTACAGAGAGTAAACATAATACAAACATGCTTTATCTGTGGCATTGTTCATTAAAATGGCGCATTTCTAATGTAATAAAATTAAATACGATCGGTTCACTTAATGATATTGTATTAGGGATTAGGTAATGAATTCAGCAAGTACTTTTACTTTTAATACTTAAGTATTTTTAAAAGCCAGTACTTTTTTACTTAAGAGCAAATGTTAATGTGGTAGTTTTACTTTTACTTAAGTAAATTTTTTGAGTACTTTCTCCAACCCTGGGTGACTGTGAGCGATGGAGTGTCTCACACGGCGCTGAACGCTCCACTTGTAGGTCAGGAGCTCCACGACCACGAGCTCCACTGAGCTGTTACTGTCCAAAACACGTCTTTGTTTCCTGTTTTTTGCCTCACTGTCCCAGTTGACATATTTTCAAATTGGATTAACGAGTTCAAACAGGTGCAGTTCATATATGTGATAAGTGGAGGGCAGGAGGACTTCTTTAAACTTTAATAATTTTGAAATCATACAATGTGACTTGGGTTTTATTATTTGTTTTTAGAGTCTTTCTCACAGTTGCAGTGTAGCTTTGATGAAAATCACAGACCTCTTCATTCTTTGCAAGTGGGAGAACCTGAACAATTGCCCACATCAAATACTTATTTTTCCCACTGTATTAGCCAAGTTGCTCCTTTTTTCATCCCAGCCTTCATTTGTCATGACACATGGTTAGAAAATTGGCAGCGTTTTGCAGATGTCAGTGATAAAGTAGGGCTTTATGTTTTCTCAGTTTTATTTAACCAGGCAAAGCTTCTTCAGATTCAGGAGTGCCATGGATACAAGAGACAGCATAAGACGCAGCACGTTACAACAAAGTACACAGGTATATAAATCCTTATAATTAATACCAACATGTTTTAGCCTCAAAGTAAAGAATGTTGTGCAGAATACACACACACATGGCTGTTTACATTTGGTCATTCATGTGCTTCTAGCTAACAGCTAACATCAGAAGCTGGTTGCCTTCACATGCCAGAAGTTGTAAAATAACACAAAATGTTTAGAGTTTGTACAGATAAAACAATTATGAATTATTTTGAAGGGAGAGGGAAATAGTTTATAACGCCCAGTGGTGGGTACACTTCGGCTAACCTGCTATCATGCTAGCAGTGGAGCTAATTTTTGGTTTCATCCTTAGCAGTTCAGTTTACTTTGAAAATGTTTAGCTTACCCGAAATCGGTTTTTCCAGATAAATTCTACAGCATTAATTTACTTGGCTTGTAAACGTTCAGTAAATAAATTTCAACATCTGTGTTGGCTGTTAAGAATTCTTCAAGTAGCTGCTCCTCTTTAAATCTCTGTAATGGTTTGAAAGCAGAGACTTTTCGGGATATGATCCTTGCCCGTCATGATCAATGGAAGAGATGGCTTCAGCTGCTGCCAGGTGGAAAAACAATACCTTGTCACCACGGTTACTCATCATAAGAACTGTACAAACGTAAAAAACGAAGAGCAAACATCCGTCCAGCTGCATAGCATCCAAAAACAACAAAGAAAATACAATGAAAACTCTGCAAAAAGAATAAATAAGAGCTAAAGAAACAAAGCTACTCCAGTATCCTGTTCTGGAAATGATGCAGCATTTGGTGTTTATCAGTTTGTGACTGTGACATGATAAAATTAGTTTTAGAAAATGGTTGTGAATACTTTAGCAAAGGCAGTGTATCACCTATTCTTCCGAGCAGACAGAGACTTCCTCTTCTGCAGCTTTCTGTGCAGAGACTCACAGAGAGTGTTCAGCTCTTACATAAACACATTTGGAGATGGAGAGCAGCGGGAGAAATGGAGAGAGCAATACAGCGACGGAGAAGTGCACACCAAGGAATAACAACAAAGAAAATTGAGACATACATCTCCAGATGAAAAGGGCTGTTTACACAGATCCTGTATATGAGTCGGTTTGAAATATCCCCCTTTCGCCGTGCGTATTTAACCAGAAAAGCATGACTGTAAAGTCGCCGTGTTTCTTGGATCGCACACAAATAACCCGGGTCACGTTTTCCAGCTGCTCAGTCAGAGCTCTGATCTTGATCCAGAAGCAGGAAAGGCATGAAGATCCACAGAATTTCCCTTTCAAATGTGCTCCACTCATCTATGCAAAGCATTAGAAGTGACCTCCAAGTGCCCTGTTTCCACCACCTGTGTCCCACTGGTGTTCTGTCTCTAATGCACACTTCAGCACAGCCCCCTGCTTAATTATCAGTGGTTCTGGAGATGAGGGTCAAAATGGGTTCAAATTTCCCCTTAAAAAATACTGTAGTTATTTCTAAAATGTACATATACAAATATGACAAATCATGTTTTAAAAATGTGAACTGTTTTTCTTTTTTGTTGTTGTTGAAATAATACTTTTTACTGGACCTGAAATAAAATTTTGTCAACGCAATCAGGGTATACAGAATTTTATTTTATTTTTTTAAAGAATCTGTTAACAGTATTTTTACTTACCACAGGGAGTCATATTTTTACTCCCTGCAGTTTCTTAGGTCTTTCAATTAAGTACAATTAAGTACATGTTTTAATTTAATCCTACCACCTTTTAAAAGTGTATTTGTCTGTAATTAGTAACTCCTGTTCAGTTAATACAAAATAACCAATTTTGCATTTAAACAGTGACAGTAAGAGCTTCACAGAAACATTTTTACAAAGCAAATATTTAAAACAAAAAACAACACAAAGTCAAAGTTTCTGTAAATACGGAGTGGTTTAATCATAGGTTATCCATCTGAAAGTTTTACATCTGATGCTTAAACTACGTCCGCTCAATTTGTGAGCGGTTGTTGGGACATTCAGAGATCCCTGCTGGGGTTAATCCTCAGAGAAACGTGATGTACATTCCTGTCCCAGTAACTTGTATATTCCTATCTGTCTGTCTGAACGGTGGGAGCAGGAATTTCCGACAGACCAGGAGAAGAGAGAATGGGAATCATCATTGTGTTGAATAAGTGCAGTCCTGGACAGGAAATGAGACTTTAGTCTTTATCTCTCTCTCCTACATCTCTCTCACCTGTCGGTGTGAGGAAGATCCTATATAGAAGGTTAAAGTCTTTATTGAACTTCAATATGGAGGACAGAAACTGACATTAGTTGCGGAATGGCACAACTGTCAACTCTTAAAGAGTGTAACTCTGGAAGCAGAGCACGGGGTCAGGAGTTCAACGGGGTTGTTGTAATTGCACCATGTTTCAAGTCGAGCTGGTTTCCTGTTGCTGTATAGAATCAACTCTCAGCAGTATCTACCTTTACAGATTCTTAAATGATATGCTAGATTTATGGGAAATACTTCTTTGGCACTTCCTTTTATTTTTTTACCACGATTGGTCAGACATGATCTCTGCGAATGATCCTCAGAAATATATACAGAAGTATGTATGTATGACATTTGTATTAAAACCATAAACACTATTTCAAAAATCAAGGAGAGTTGTAGCCTGTAGCATTTTTTGCATGTTCTTTTTAAAACTGACATGTTACCATTTGCTAAAACAAAAACATAAATACAACCTGCATTTGGCACAGCTAACTAAAAATTTTATGCGCTAACACTAAAGCACCAAACGTAAACTCTAGTTCCACTAGCGTTAAAGCACTAATCCTAAATATTGGTTCTGCTAATTCTAAAGCATGAATCATACACATTATTTCCACTAGCACTAAAGCACTAATCATAAATATCAGTTTTGCTAAAGCACTTATCATAGACATGTGTTCCACTTAAGCACTACACCAACATAATATTTTACAGAAGCTAATGCTAAAGAGCTAACATCAATTCAAATATCCCATTTTGAAAGACCACAATCGTCAAACACAAAGAGAAACTCTTAAAACAAGCATATGAAAAAATTCCTATGTTGTAGATTTACTACATGGAATGCACTGTGCTCATTATATTCATTGGTTCTAGTAATTATGAAGTAGTCTATTATTGATAAATACAGATGTGACATTAACACACATGGATTTTCACTGTAATTATGTTAATACCCAGAGACCAGGGTAAAAAGGTAGAAGGTATCTACCTTTTTCCAGCTCAACACTGTGGAGTTGAATATGTAAAGAAACATCACCAGTATAAAGAAAATGAACTGGAAAAACTAGAAAAGGACAAACAACTAGCATGTGATGGGCATGCTTAGTAGATAAGGTGGGTAAGTAACTGAGAAAAAATTATGAGTTTTTATTTTTTTCTCAAGTCATAGTGATTTATTTTAAACAAAGAACATAAATACATTCACATCAACAAGCAGTGACTTCACATATTGGACCTTCATTAGCAGTCTGAATGTAGAGAGGAATACTGCAGAGTGAGTATGTCTCCTGGATGAACAGCCCAGGCCTGTCCATTGGGTGGGGTATATTAACAAAAAGAAAAGTTGCAAGATTAGTTGCTTGCAGCTTTACCAAAAATTGGTGATTGGAGTGGTCTCTAATGAGCATTACATATAGCAAAACATTTACAAAGTTGGCAGCAGTGATTTCTTACAGTAAATGGTTTGAAGCATCAGACCCAGAAGGTATAACAGCCGCAGAAACCAGCAGACAGAGAAGCTGTTATGTTACAGGTGAGTTTGTATGTGGATTTATCATCCACTGAGCACCCATCTGAATTCATAGAGCTTAGATTAAAAATACATTTGTCAGCTCTGAGCAGAGCCATGGTTCATATTAAATCAGATCACTTTTGTAAAAATATTTAAACTTTCTAAACTCCAGAACACACAATGGATCTTCACAGTAGAAACATAAACATACTTAGATGCAATGGTGGGCATTGCTTGCTAAAAGTTAGCTGCACTAAAACGTTTGTTGGTTAAGCTAATGCGCTTAACCAACATGGTATTTAGGAAAAGCTAATGCTAATGTTCTAAAACACTAAATTCAACCATGTTGATACACCTACAACATGTTACAGCATAGTACATCACTCTGAACAGCGTCAAATTTGTTATTACAAACCTACATGTATGGTTCCACTTCTGGAAATGTCACTTTGTTTCAGTTTTATAGTTGATGAATATTGCTAGCTTTGTTGCTAATTTTACCTAATTGACTGCGATAGGGCTAAAGCATTCAGGACATGAGGAGATTTAAAACTGCTGATTTTTTAAAAACTGTTATTCCTTGTGGAAAACATGAAGAGAGAAAACTGAAATACTGCGGAAACAGTCTTCAACCTCTTCAAAATAAGAGCATGAATATAAACGGCTACTTGAAGAATTTTTAAAAGTCCATAATCAAAACTTGAACATGTTTTGATGTGTTCAAAATGTGTTCACATCAGTTATGGATGAATAACCGTGTTGCATCAGTTATTGATGAACGTTCATCAATAACTGATGAACTTTCAGTTCATTGATGAAGCTGAAAGTTTGAAAAACAGCCAAGCAAATTAGCACTTTAGAATTTATATGAAAAATAAACTTAGGCTATATATATTTGCTAAATGTTTTCAAAGTTAGCGATGAAACAGATTCAGAGTGAAAAAGATTCACTCTGCTGTAGCTGAAGTTTGGCCACAACAGCTTACATGAGTGTTTGTCCTTCAGCCTCGTCTCTGATGTGTTCATTGGCCTTCATTGTCAACAGGTGAATCTGGGAGCAGACCTCAAATATGTCCAATATCTCATTTACTCTAGCTTCATCAGCAAACAAGGATGAATAGAGGGAGAATTAATGAAATGTGTATTACATGTTGGTCCTAAATTGAAGAAAGCTTCTCTTCCTTTTTTTTTTACTCAAACGGAGCTGAAAACCGGATCCCTCTGAGAGACCAGAGCGATCTTTTTTCATTAATGTGCCAGTTTTTATTGATTTCTTCATAAAGTGAATATTAAAGAATATGAGCTTGGATATAGCATGCCTTGCCTAGAGAACCAATACCGTTGGGTGAGAATGTTAGTTATTGCTTTTATCTTCTTTTCAGTTTATCAGATTGCAGTTGAAATATTTAAAACCCGTCACACATCTGTGCTTAGTCATTCATTTCCAGCCGTACACACCAGAAGGTAGATGGATTGAAGAAAAATGTAGGAGGCTTGGCAGCAGTAGGTAATATCCTCACCTCCCTCAAGTGCAGAACCCTCAGTCTGGGCTCTTCATTTTTTAATAGCACTATCATTTATTTAGTAGAGTGCCTTGCAAAGAAGACATGTTACAGCTACAGCTGTAACATATTTTTATAATTCTTTTACAAATAAGAATCTGAAGAATGTGGGATGAATGAATACATCCTTCTGAGTCAATACTTTGTGGTTTTGTGTAGCCACCCTTTGCTAAAAGTAAAGGGTGGAAGTGGACATAAAAGAAGTGGACATTCTTTGGGCCCTTTTTTGTATCTGCAGTGCACATTTAGGGATTGCTTTACAGTTGTTTGGTGTGAACATAGCACTGATATAGTTAAAGCAATTCATAAAACTCAAGGATTCAGTTGTTCAGTGACAAGTACTGAGATGTATTTAATTTTTGTTAGCTAAAACTAAAGCAAGCCAAATTTGCTTTAGTTGCAAGCCAAATAAACTTAGGTGAATTTAGCTGAAGTATTTAAGCCAATATACAATTTGTGAATAAAATTATCTTAAAAAAGGCAAAAAAAAACAAAAAAAAATCCCACAGATCCCTACAGACCAGATCTGTAGGGATCTGTGTCTGTAGGGAAAATGGAAACATTTTAAAGATATGAATAGTTTATGGGGCACTCCAACTAAAGATGTACTCTTTTAATGTTCTTTAAGGCCTCAAAGCCAGAAGGAACGGGCCATTTCACATCTCTTCCCTGTCTCTCCAGCCAGGACAGGGGCCCTCTGTGAGGGACGGCTCGTTTATTGGATTCTCTAACCGTCTGCCACTTTGTCAACATGCCAGCCACCTCCATCCTTGCCCCTCGGCTACAATCAATCATGTGATCAACTATATCACCACCATTTCTCATTTCCCGCCAAAAGAGGGCAGCATTAGTCAACGTGTGTAGAATATGGGGACAGGAATACATACTTGTGACTGGAGCAGGTATCAGGACTGTACTGTACAGCTATCTCTTTGACAGAGAGTGGCTCTCTGTCATTTATCTGTAATTTATCTCCGTTACAGGTGAGGCGAGGTGGTGAATCTGGTTTAGTTTACTCCCCTCCACCCTCCCTACTGCTTCACATTGTGGAACCATGGAGGAAAATGGGAAGGGGTCAACAGGAAGGCAACCTCGCATTGGTGTGTGTCGTCAGTGTTGATGGAGTGATGTTGGATCACTTATCGGTGAACAGCTGGTGGCCGAGACCGAAGAGGGAGGGAGGGGAAGAGGCCGCAGCATCAAGCTGCTTGACATTAACACACACACACAGACATATCACACACCAATTTGTTTTTCCATTCTGTCATCCCGGTCGCTGCCCGGTCCTCTGGGAATGTCACACCTGTATGAAGCTCGGTACAGCGGTGTAGTGTAGCCTGATTAATTCCATGTCTACCTATTTGTAAAGCTGATACTCACAACAAGCGTGTGCGTGTGTTTGTGTGTGTGTGTGTGTGCATGTGTTCGCGTGTGTGCATGTGTGTGTTTTGCTCCTTGTGTTCACCACCATTGATGACCTCCAAAGGATAAGTAGTGCCATCTAGTGGTTTGCTTTGAGTTTACTACATCCTGATGAGAATCACTAAGTGTTCATAGTATCATTAAGTGATTGCAGCATGAGTTCTTGTAAGCAATCTATTATAGTGTGATTCAAATCCAATCTCTTTCTTCATCCGAATATTTAATTGATCTTTTCACAATTTCACAAGTTAGTGAGAGGAAATGGTCTTTATGCTGCTGGCAGCAGTTCAGAGGATCCGATGTGATTCCTCTCCTCCTTAGCCACTGTCTGATGCTCCACTGTGACTGAAAGCTGATGTAACATAAAGACACTTGCTCTGTTTCCCACTCTGACACCACACACCACCCCCAAACATACAGGGTTATTGCAGCTGGAAACATAATCTGTTGTTTCTGCAGGTGAAGTTTTGTGGCGTAGATTATGTCAGGTTGTCCTGTTTGGTCTGCTGCCAGCAGATCTGATGTAAAAGAGATTTGGATTTTTAGTGTTTTCTTTTTTAGTGTGACGGAGCAAGGAGAGGTGACCTGCTTTCCTTAGAGGAACTGCACACAAACACAGCTCATGTCTTACCAAATTACAACTCAGAAACATTTCAAAATGTGGGTTCATTTAAAGATTTGCTCCACCCCAACTTCCCCTGAGCTTTCGGGTAGTTACGGGGTATTTGTTTGGTCACATGGCATTGATGCAGCAAAAGGTTATGAGGTGTTTAATTGAAGCACAGAAACAATGGTGTGGTTGCTTCTACATGTTAGAGAATTATATAACGTATATGCACTATATTATTGACTATCTGCTTAAAATTATTTTACAAACTGAGCAACTCCTCCTTGTTGCACAATGTGTAGAGGCGGCAGTTAGCCAATAGATGGAGTAGCTGCACGGCTTGAGAAGAAGGTGACAAGTGGCAGAACGTAAAAAAAAAATATCAAAAATATTGGTTCATATATTGATAATATAGTATTGGTGATATCTGGTATCGCTACTACTGACAACAGATATCATTATTGATATCTGTTGTCAGTACACACAGATTTTTTATATCTGTGTGTCCTTCGTATTTCACACATACAGCATGTGTGCCTATATGTCACTGTTATGTAATGCATTCAAGTCCTACTCAAATGTAACATTTGAGTAGTAATATTCCTATAATAATAATAATAATAATAATTGTTTCCATATACCCCACCGTGCCAAACACTGAAGGAGAAGTCTTCCTAATGAATTCTAGAGCTAGACTCAGTAGAGAGCTGACCATGACAGGTGCTCCACTTGACAGCAATACCCCACCAGGCACGCTGCTTCCCCAAAGGCCCTGACACACACACACTGACACACACTCTGATCCCCCAGCTGGGACTCAGGCCCCCATTAACAAGTCATTTATAGCCCCAGCACCTGCAGCGGGTCCGGTCTGTGTGGCCCTGTTGGAGTTCTGCTCTGGAATTCCAAAAGAATTACCGTAGATGTTTAACCTGTTACTGACTTTGTTAAAGCATTAACAGTTTATTTTGGTAAACCGTTGTTTAAAAAGTAACAAGGAATAAAAGCTTGCACGAAAACCAACAAAGTAGTTAGTTACAAGCTGTTGAAATGTTGACATCTTTTCCATGGCAACTTTCAAGTCTGAGGCCTGTTAGTGTTAAATTACTGAATGACCCAAAACAAAAGCTCTTTCTGCCTTTGTAATAGCCGAGATAACTCTTGTTTATGTCAGTCTTCATATTACCCTAAATCTGGTTTGGAGGGTTTTCTTCTCCTCATTCTGAGCTGGAGAATTTTAATAATGTTGGGAAACCATTTTCTCTGAATCCAAAAGAACCTTCTGCCATCTCTGAACGAGACACAGAAACACAGAATCACACAGGAAGTTAAGCTGAAGGTTATCCATCACATCAATATGAAGTATCAAAATCAGCTTTATTGGCCAAGATTGTTGCGCAAACATGGAATTTGACTTTAGTTTTCAAGCACTCACAGTGTACAAACTTTAAATATAATAATAGAAACTTTAGATTTAATAAAATAAGAATAAAATGTGCACATATTTGCCATTTTTATGAAAATACATGCACATATTGTTTCTTTATCCTAATGAAAGATAACACTGAAACATTCTCAGTGCTTGTTTACTTTTGTTTTTATATATGTGAGTTTTTGACATGTATAGTTATAAACAGGCAATTAAAAATAATATTTCAATTCATGTTCAGGAAAATGTTCTAACAAACTGAGCAACTCCTCCTTGTTGCACAATGTGCAGAGGCAGCGGTTATCCACTAGATGGAGTAGCAGCACGGCTTGAGAAGGAGGTGACGGAGTGGCAGATATCCAGTTTCCATCCATCCATCCATCCATCCATCCATCCATCCATCCATCCATTTTCTTTACACCTTTGTCCCTTAGTGGTGCCTATCTCCAGCTAACGTTCCGGGCGAGAGGCGGGGTCACCCTGGACAGGTCGCCAGTCTGTCGCAGACATCCAGTTTCCTTTAGTTATTATTTATGTCGAGCAGAAAATAATTTTAAGCAGATACTCAAACTCTGATTTATGAATGCACTTGTTTACAAACTGAATTTAGGAGTCCATATTTCTTTTTCAGTTGCATATACATACCACACATGTTCAGTTTTAAGTGAAAAATGTTGTCTACATGTTTCTGCTTCTTGCCTCACCATGTCTCCGAAGTGGTTCATGCCCAGATAGTAGGAGTGTTTCCCCATGGAGTGCTCCAGGTTTTGCAGCTCGATCTTCTTTAGGTTTTTCTCCCACACCATCCGCCTCCAGCCCTCCTCCATCTGAACAGAAACAACTGTATTTTTAAGGATGTTCATGCGTTTTTTATCACAGTACACATTATCTTAAAGGATAAATAACTTTTTCCTGAATTTTACCTGCTTTAGTCAGGTGAATTTTTACCAACTTACAAAAATAAAGATGAGTTGTATGTGACTTGTACTGTAGTGCACTCTCAACATCAGAAAGAAACCAAAAAACAGAACTACACCTCCTTGTAGGTTTTATTGTATGAGGTCTTCCACAGCTCCCAGTGCTGATCCAGCTGTGGGTCCTGGCTGGTGGCTGGCACAACTGGAATCATGCACATCAACACAACCACAGGCCACATTGTTTGGATTCCTTTACTGAAATCAAACAAAAGGAGACATGTTAAGACTGATATTCAAAACATAGATGTATGCAGCCAAGGAGCTCATCATGTCACAGCTTCATTATGGATACATAAAGGTATGAGTGTAATCCTTTATCTTAAGTTTCTCAAGATTTATTTATTGATTTATTTCAGTTTCCGCTTCTGGTTTTGACAGAAAACAGTGAACCACAAAGCTAAAACAGTAACTGGTTTCTGGATCAAGACATAAGTTAGAGCATAAATGCAAAGATTACTCAGTTCCTTTTTGGACTTTGATACCAATTCCATGTAAAAAATAAAATAACAACTACCTTTTATCTATGTACCAAGTGGCTCAGTGGAAGAGCAAGTTCTCAACCCAGCTGTCCCAGATCCAATTGCCTGAGCATTTATTGCATTTCTTCCTGTCATGCTGCAAATTAATAAAGATCACTAGAGCCAAACAGCTTTTTTAAAAACAAAAAACAGTTTTTATGCCTATCTCAGCTCGCAAACAACCGCTAAGCAAAAAGCCAGATTTAGCTGGGTTTTCTGATGCTTCTCAGGTTTTTCAACATCTCTTAACCTGTACTGTTACAAAGTCTAAATAACAAATTCTGAATTAAGTTAATTAGGTTTATATTTAAGTGCAGGTTACTGAATCAGATAACTTGAAATAGATGTTATGTGCTCTATACATGCTTTTGTTAGGCAATCAATGGAGAAAGAAATTTTTTTTTCCAAAATTATTTTAGGTTCCTATTTAGAGCACTAATTGTAGAAAAAGAAAATTTAGATAAATAGCTATAAAAAAGTATTTAAAGAATGCCAAAATATTATTTTGATTGATAATAAACATTAGCATTCAACTCTGAAGAATTAAGTGTGAAAACTTACTTCAAAATTTGATGCTGAAGAGGAAAATCTCAGATGCACAGTGTGCTCCGTCCTTTGGGGAAAAGGTTTCTGGGTGGGTAAGAATGTTAAGGGAACTTTCTGATTGGTCGACTTCTTATATGAGCCCAGGTAATTCTCTCCCAGAGACATACCTGAATTGAAAGAGGAATGTTTGGAGGATTGTCTGATGAGTGATTTGCAAAGCATCTTCCCACATCTACTGCACTACACCACTTTATTCACACAAACATGTGACGGCATCTATTGACATACTGCTATAGCAGTATGTGCGTCAGTAGCTTTAATCACTTTACCATCTGTTGATTGTAATTAAAGCTGCTGATAAGCCATTATTGTTGAAGACATAAGAAAAAAAGAGAAATGTGAAGAATAAATTATTAATAACAGAACTATTTGTAAAATATTCACACCCTTCGTCACATTTAGCCCTGTCAAAGGCACAACTTTCAATGTATTTTATTATAATTTTATGTGACTTTCTAACACACAGAATAGTTCATAATTGTGAATAACTGTGGTGAAGGAAAATTGCACAGGGTTTTTAAAGTTCTTAAAAAATGAACATTTTGAAATTGCCTTTTGAACTACACTGAAAGGTTATTGAAAGCCACAGATGATGCATGTTATTTATCTACTGCTGCTTGTGTTTTGCTCTTCTGTACTATTTTTTTATTTCCATTTTGCTGTGTCACAAGTTTAGGTTTTCTGTGGAAAATATAAATTTATTTTATTTTATTTTTATTTTCAATTTTTAAAGATTTGATGCCAAGGCTTGCTGAACTCCAGTGTTATATAGCAGGAAGCTTTGTGATTTCAAAGAAGCTCACGCGACGGTTTGCTCTGCTAGTCAAACCAGAATAATGAGAAATGGATGTGTTTTCTAATCAAAATAAATGAATGTTGTTTCATGATGGAACCAGATGATATGGCTGTGTTAATAAAAACAACAATGGTTCAATGACAAACATCAGTCTGGACAAGTCTTGGTTCACAATTTTAATTACAATAAAAATAAAAACTAATCAGTGAACCACACTCACTCCCACAGTGTATATATATATATGGGAGTGGGAGTGGCTGGAAAAAGCTGGACTCAAGGACAGCACAGAGGCCCTCATCCTGGCTGCACAGGAACAGCCCCTAAACACCAGAGCAATAGAGGCTCAGATCTACCACACCAAACAAGACCCAAGGTTTAGGTTGTGCAAGGAGGCCTCTGAGACAGTCCAGAACATTACAGCAGGGTGCAAGATGCTGGCAGGGAAAGCGTACATGGAACGACATAACCAAGTGGCGGGCATAGTGTACAGAAACTCAATATATTTAGAATTTTACATTCATGATGACTTTTTGTTTTAAGTTCCTTTAACTATAAAATCTGTATTAAAAATGATATCTACTCCCAGGACCTGAGGTGATGTTAACAGACTCGATTGGTTTCGCTGTCCGATCTGCTGTGTGCATGCTTAGTGTTGGAAGTGCCTAATGTTTGAGACTAGTGAGTCACCATGAGAAAATATAAGTTTTCACGACTTTGCCTGGATGACCAGGTGACAGAGAATCACTTTGGAAAATATGAAGAAAAAAAATATAAATATGACCTCATGACTGCGACCAAACCGAGCGGAGCATCTACCGTTCATTCGCAGCAGATTCCTGCGCAGGGGAGCAGATGAAAAGTAGGAACTTTTTTACACTGAATATGGGAATAGAAAGATGGTTAAACCCTTCTGGGTTAAAGCGGTGGACTTGCTGAGTAACTGGTTGGATGTAGCGGTTCCACTGACATTTGCCCTATGCCTGTTAGGAGGTGGAACCCAAATAACAGAAATGGGTAAGGCAGTAAAGTGCCCTACCCGTTGGCCAAAAGCCAATGGTTCCCTGGCCCCTCTTGTTCCGGTGAAGCTGCGCAGATCACTGCCAGTTCAGACTTGTGGGAATAATGCATTTAATGCCCACAGTTGCCATGTTGCTGACAATGATGTCATCAGCATGACTTCAAATGATATCTGTGTCATGAGGCCCTTGTGAGGATGACTTTATGATGTCATAGAGTCCATGACATAACCAACTGATCAGTTAATTCTCTGATCAGTTAACACAAATCAGTTAACAACACACAATTCATTTGGAAGTTTTAGCTCAGCACAGTAAAGATGAATGACGAAAGCCCACAGAGAGAAATGGATGTGAGGCATCAGGTCTCTTTTTGGACAAAAGTGAAGAAAACATTGTCCAACAAAGTTCATCCTGGACAAAGAAGTCCAGATTACAAAAAGAGAAATTTTCTCAGTGAACTTCTGTGGGAAGTGATCAAAAAGGCCGCAGACGGTCCAACTCTGCATCTGGTACGACAAATATTTCAGGAACAACATAGCAAGATTTTGATTTTGCTTTTGAGAAAAAATGGAGAATTAAACGTGGACGTACTCTCGGAGGTATCAGAAGAGCTAAGTGAATGGATTTTCCAGAGTATTGCTAGAGATGCATTCCACTTTGCCTCTGGACTGCATTTAACTGCACTACTGGATTACCCAGAAGGACACGAAGTAATTGTGGAAAAATTCAAGCGTCACCTGGAGAATCCTGTTCCTCCAAAGAAAATGTTTAAGTCTACAAAAAGAAAGATCAGAAAGTTGTTTTTTCCTAATGAGGACTTGTACTCGGATGAAAACTGCCTGATTGACGAGTATACTAAGGCAGCAATGGATCCTGAAGAATTTTTGAAGGAAGCGAACAAGATGGGTTTCAAACGTGGAACCGAAGATGAAAGGAGAGTTATGGTGGAAACAATTCTTTGGAGATTGTTTTATAAGTCCAGTAAGAGATCTAGTTATGCGGCTTACAAAATGAAGCACACCGAACCTGTACATAAAAAACTTGCTCCAAAAATCTGGGAGGAAGTAAAAGACATTGATTTCGTCTTTTTTGAAAATATGGAACGAAAACTCTGCCCAGACATCTTGCAACTTCTCTGGGGCAATGAAGATGTGGTTCGAGAGTTGTTGTTCAAGATGATTAAAAGTGACTACCCAGTAGTCATATACAAGGTGGTAGAGAGCTTCAGAAGGAACCTGGCACGGCCGAGAAAAGTCAATCTTCAAGAAAGCTTCCTTCAAAAGACATGGAAGTTCATCAAAAAGGCAGCCTGTTGTGGAGACGCTTCGGACACAGAAGAGAGGCAAGAACCCTTTGGGCATCTCAGGTTGGTCCACTCAGCAGTCAGGTTTGTCTCCGAGTCAGGACCTGCCTCAGAGTCAGGACCTGCTTCCGAGACAGGACCTGCTTCAGAGTCAGGACCTGCCTCGGAGCCAGGACCTGCCTCCGAGACAGGACCTGCCTCCGAGACAGGACCTGCCTCCGAGTCCGGACCTTCCTCCGAGTCAGGGCCTGCTTCAGAGTCAGGACAGACAGCTGAGACAGAACCTGCCTCCGAGTCAGGGCCTGGCTCTGAGAACAGACCTGCTTCCGAGTCAGGACAGACAACTGAGGCAGGACCTGCCTCCGAAACAGGATCTGCCTCCAAGTCAGGACCTTCCTCCGAGGCAGGACCTGCCTCCGAGACAGGACCTGCCTCTAAGTCAAGACCTGCTTCAGAGTCAGGACCTGCCTCCGAGTCAGGGCCTGCCTCTAAGTCAAGACCTGCTTCAGAGTCAGGACCTGCCTCCGAGTCAGGACCTGTCTCCGAGACAGGACCTTCCTCTGAGTCAGAACCTTCCTCCGAGACAGGACCTTCCTCCGAGTCAGGGCCTGGCTCTGAGAACGGACCTGCTTCCGAGTCAGGACAGACAGCTGAGACAGGACCTGCCTCCGAGTCAGGACCTTCCTCCGAGTCAGGGCCTGGCTCTGAGAACGGGCCTGCTTCCGAGTCAGGACAAACAACTGAGTCAGGACCTTCCTCCTAGTCAAGACCTTCCTCCTAGTTAGGACCTTTCTCCTAGTCAGGACCTTCCTCCGAGACAGGACCTTCCTCAAAGTCAGGACCTGCCTCCGAGTGAGGACCTGCCTCCGTGTCAGGACCTACCTACGAGACAGGAAGTGCCTACGAGACAGGACCTGCCTCTGGGTCAGGACCTACCTCTGAGATATTACCTGCCTGTGGGTCAGTACCTGCCTCTGAGACAGGACCTACCTACGAGACAGGAACTGCCTACGAGAGAGGACCTGCCTCCAGGTCAGGACCTGCCTACGAGACAGGACCTGCCTCCAGGTCAGGACCTGCCTCCAGGTCAGGACCTGCCTCCAGGTCAGGACCTACCTCCGAGTAAGGACCTACCTCCGAGTAAGGACCTGCCTACGAGACAGGACCTGCCTCTGGGTGAGGACCTGCCTCTGAGACAGGACCTGCCTCCGGGTCAGGACAGACCTCTGAGTCAGGAACGGCCTCCAAATCAGGACAGACCTCTGAGACAGGACCTTCCTCCGAGTCCTCAAGCGTAACGGTGTTTCCAGGATTTTTTCTCACGAACAGAGAGACACGTTGTCAGAAGACTTGATGCGTTTCTTCAGCAGAACTTCACAACTCACGGGAGTGGATCATTATGGTCTTTAGAGTGCTTTCAAGTTTTGGGTCTGAGAATACCTGAAACTTTTAGTCATCCGCTGTTACAGTCAGAGTGAGGTGGGTAGAGCCTACCGAAGAGTCAGGATGGGAGCCGAGGGAACGGTTTCGGACTGTGGGGGCTAGAGTATAGTTAGAAGAGGTTCGAAGAAGAAGGAGAGAAGGTTGGGGGGCAGACCGTGGGGGGCGGATGTATCGTTAGGGGGGGGAGGAGAGCGTAGAAGGAGGGGCTAAGGAGAGACATTGAGGGTACCATTAGAAGTGCGAGGGGGCGAAGAGGGTGGCTCTTCGCCCCCTCCGTCCCCCCAGTTGAGTGCTGGGGGGACGGACGGACGGCAGCTTCAGGACCTACCTCCGAGTCAGGACCTACCTCCAAGTCAGGACCTGCCTCCGAGTCGGGACATGCCTACGAGACAGGAACTGCCTACGAGACTCCATTAAACAAGGAGCTTTTTTAACAACACTTTAGCATTTTGCCAGTCTCCCTGCATGAGAACATATGGCTTGTCGCTTTTTGTAGATGCGCCACCAGGTTTGCCCCAACCTGATGGAGAGAGAAGACAGAAAAAACAGGCCATTAGTGAGGCACTTATTTAAACAGCAAACAATTTGAGCATGATTCAGAGATGAAGGTTGACTTACAGGCTGGATATCAATGAAACCTTCTGAACTTCCAGGTTGATGGGTCTGAAACTCTTCTCCCAAATGAGTAAGGTGGAGCAGGGAGGAGTGCTGGCAGCAGCTGCAGGGCTACATCATTTTCTGGATCAAACATAAGCTAGTGTTAAAATGTTGCAGTAACTAAAAAGCATGAAAACATGTTAGAGAACATTTCTTCTGAGCTTCAATGCCTTGAGGGAGCAGGCTCATGTTCTTGGCCATACAGAAGGTCTTCGTTGAGAACAGTGAGTTTGGGTTTCGCTTAATTCTCCTGAAGATCCTGGATGTAAAATTACAAAATCTATCAGAAAAGACAAAATCACAAATCAAACTTTAAGAATGACTGAATTCAATCTTATAGCTGTCTCCACTGCAAATAACATGTAATTAGTCAGCAATTTCAAATGTTCAGAGTAATTTTATGTTCCTAAAAAATAAATATAGCACTTAATAAAATAAAATGACACATATAATTTAATTTATAAGTAAAACTTAACTTAAACACTAACTTAGTGCTGAATAACTTTAAGCACCAACTTTAAATAATGTTTTTGTAATTAATAGTAATAATAATAATAAAATTAGCAGTCATTAACACTAGATGTTGTCTTATCTTTGCTTTTAACTCGTTGCCGATAACCAGCGGGAAACGGTGGTTCTCTCTCGGCTTAACGAGCCGCTCCGCCCTGACAGAGCGGGCGAGACGAGGGGAGCGGATAAGTCCAAACACGTCCGAGCATATCTCTAATTAAACTATATGTAGCGGCCACTCGGATTGAACAGCCAGACGCAGGGAGTTTCAAACGGGTGCAGTTTAATCTCGACCTTTCTTTCCATCGACACCGTGAAAACTGTAGTATAAAACAAAAGGATACAGAACCGTTGGACATGCTCAGCTCTTGCATAAAACCACAGAAGGTAAAATGGTTTAGCTACAACAGGAATGAGAGTAAAAGGCCGGTGCTCAACAGTTGATTTGCATTTGCATGGCTCTCAGCAACTTCATTTGCCGATAGCCCTCAATCTCCATGCGCACGGCAGAACTAAGTGTCAATAGCTGTCGAAAATCCCACTTTTCATGCAGTGAAAGTTTCTCCTCCCTCAGGTTGATTTGGTTTAATATAAACTATTTTACTGATTACATTCCATACTTACATACATAAGTTTCATACAGTGAAAATCAGGAAAAACTTTGGGGGGAAAAATGACAGCTTTTAACTTAACCAGAGTGGTTCAGATAAAAGCACAATCATGCCTTCTAATGGTCTAGTTAAAGTCCAGACACGAATCCCATTGAGAATTTTTGGTAAGTCTGGCTGAGCTGAGCTCATTTGAAAAGACAAATGGGTAAAAAATATTGATCTCTACTAGAGATGCAGACAAAATATATTCTACAGAGACTCATACTTCTTAGTTGTGACATTAATGAATTGATTCAAACGGATCAGAAATTGATTTCTGTTTTCTTAAAAAAAAATTTGTTAAATTGTATTATGAATAATTATTTGAAAAAGCCAGGCAGCTAAGCTAACCTCATTCTGCACAAACCTATTTTTGTTTAAATGTAAATGCTGAAATTTGTTTTAAATAAATGTTCATTTTGTTTACTCTGGCTTTTCCTTTTCTCAGTCTTGTAATTTAAACAGAATCTCTAAACCATTTGAATAGAAAAATCAGTTTCTGATTTGAAAATCGTTTCTGAGTCGAATCGTGGTCTTAAAAATTGGAATTGAATCAAATCTTTAGACAATGAAAGATTCACATCTCTGGTCTCTGTAGGCAGAAACCTGGTTCAAACATTTCATCAATTATTGACTCGGAGCTGAATAAAACATGGATGCTCCACATTTTAGATTTCTATTGGTAAAAAAAATCAATAGGAAGCAATGTATCAGCTTACAGAGCTCTGTAAATGTTGGACATTCATTGTTACAGATGGAACAAATCCTCACCATTCTCTCACCTTTTCCCAGATTCTGAACTTTCAGCTCCTCTATAAAAACTTCTGGATTTATTTCTATAAAAGCATTTGTTGTTCTTGTTGTTCTGTGTGTTCTCTGTGTTTTGTGTGCGCTGCTATAATCTCCTCCAGCTTTGTAAATCGGTGACGCCGAATCAGATTATCAACTAGAACATGCAGAATTGGAATACCTTCCTGCAGGGCTTTTAAACGAAATGGCTTTCTCCTCCTCCGCATATCGGTGGAGCTCAGTCACTCCAGATGCACTTGGAGAAAATCTTTGACGCCGCAGACCGCTGGCATGATGGTCAGCAACAAATAGGTCAGAAAATATGTGGGCTTAATCGCAGCTTTTCACCACTCCACAAAATCCAGGACAAACACACACACACACACACACACACACACACACACACACACACACACACACACACACACACACACACACACACAGAGCAGATAAATCTGTGTATGAGCGCATGGATCTGATGCATTGATGAATGCAACTTGACATGAATGTATTTATATACACGCGCACACACACACCCCCACACACACACACACACACACACACACACACACACACACACACACACACAAGTAGAACATAACTGACAGGATGCTCCAGATTTAGAACTTATCCTATTCCTTCTAAATCCACTCAAATCCTTGTTTCTTGACCTTTGACCTGGCATTGTAGTGTTGCGGTGTGCACGTTACGTGTGCTTTTGTGCAAACCACATCTGTTGTTCTCAAAAGTCTCACTCCGCCGTCTTTGTCCAATTCGAGTGAATGTTTGTGGATCCCTGGTTTTGGTTTTGGCAGTCGGAGGACTGGTACAGCTGGTGTGTGTGGTGGGAATGCAGAGCTTGCATATTCAGAGGTGTTTACGATGCAGCAGGCAATTTGGAGTAGGTTGAATTTGTTAGAAGCAGCTATAGGTGGAAGTCTGACTTTGCCCAGAAAAATGCTCTGCTAAGGAGGGAGCACTTTTTCATTGGATGGAGTTTTATGGTAGAGGAGCTTTAAGTAATTTTTCTTTTTGCATCGCAATTTTATCATACCTCTTTAAAGTAATTCACAACTCATATTTTATGTTGACTTTAACTGTAGGCACATGCAATTTGGCATAGATATACACAATTAACTTTTGTGCAAGATAGGGCTAAAAATATTAGGCATTGTGTCACTTGAACAGTTTTCAAAAATGTTCAGATTTTTTCCATGTTGTTCCACTGGCTCAGTTTTATTTTAATCCAGTTTATAATGTGGGAGGAGTGATCAAAACTGTGTTCTGATTGTCGCGATATCGCAAAAAAGAAAAAAAAGAGATACAAAATTCTGAAACAAACTGATATAAAGTTTGAGTGTAGGATCTTACTGTATTGTCTGTCCAATGCCTTTTCGTCTTTTTATTTAATATTTATGAATCTTACAAACCTACTCTAAGTGATTGTAATTCAATTTTAGACTGCTAACACTTAGCCACAGTATCTAATAGTCACAAGTTCTCACCCGCTTGCTTTGCCATTCAAGTAAAGGTTAAAGTGAGTTTCAGTTACATCAGCTATAGTGTAATCAGTGAGAAAATCACCAGTTATTGTTTTACTGCTGAAAATTATGACAATGCTCCTGCAGAAAAAGAAGACATAAAGACAAAGGGAGCATGAATTAGAAGTTAGTTTGTTGTAGAGTTTTATTTAATACTGAACTGCCTTTAAAGATGCGTTTGTTTTACTGCTCCTGTTTAAAAATCACTTTTCTTACATTTAAACAGATACATTTAATAAACAGAAATATTATTGACAAGTCCATTTATTTCACAAATTTTATCCTTTAATTTAACACAATAAAAATATTAATTACTCACATGTGTATGTTTCAAAGGCTTTTTCTGTTAATTACGATTTTCCGTGTACAGCTAATGAAAACATGACAATTAAAATTAGACTATTATATACGATCAATAAAAAAAAAATAACTAATAACTAAAACTAACACTTTTCTTAATGAAAAGTGTTTAAAACCTCCTTAAATGGTGTTTTCAAAATTTACTTTTAATCCAGAGTCATTAGTATGTATATTCTAACGTATTGAATATTACAGTAAAACAGGTCAGTGTATCTTAATCTCACACTTTCTTCTTAGTTTTTTAAAGCGTTCCAGATGGATGAAGGAGGAAGCAGCGTGGCTTTACTCATTTCCAGACATTTCTACACAGTGTTGTATAACTGCCAGCTCATTGATCATATTTGTGTGTAATCAAAATTTTGTAATAATCAACGATGAACAGTTACAAAGAATCATGAGCAAAAAATAAACAGTACACAGAAGACAGATGAAACAGAAGTCGAGTTTGAAACTTATAGGACAAAGTCAACAAGTGGGAGTTTAACAGCCACAGAACTGGCCTGCCCGATGCGCTGATGTCTTCTTATGAAGAAACAAACAGCAGCCTGTGTGGAAGTTCCTCAGTCAGGTGTCTGCATCTCTCAGCCTGACTCAGCAACACATCCAGTGATTAAAATAAGTCTGCAAATGCATTTTCACAGCTGCAAAAACTGGGCATGAATGAACATGATCCAGGATGATGAATGGGCTTCAGCTTTGTCCGATGCCCACACGTTTATTAAAGCATGGATGCATGCGGACAGACATGCACAACTGCTGCTGATGGAGGCCAGATGGTTTAATCCTCTAGTTTTCCCAGCATTTCATATTTTTCCCCCCACTGTGCCGGGATTAGAGCTCCTGTCCAATCGGATTTCGTCCCACTCTGCGGTGATGATGCGAGATGCGTGGCATGCAGGACGGCGGGCAAAGCAGGGTTGCCGTAGATACACTCCGTGTTGGCCGGTACGGCACACGGGACTGAATTGAAGCGTTGCCATAACTACTGTGGTGGCATTTGTCTGTCCAGGTAAGAGGCTGGACGGGTACGGGGGGATGGGATGTTTGGAGATAACAGAAACAAGGATGAGGATTACAGTGAGATACAAGTTCAGTTTTTTTTCTGATGGAGTTCTTGGGACTGTAAAGAACTGGACCAGAACACAACAAAGGCTTTTTTTTCTCTTCATAAACTCAAAATACATCCAGGTGAAATTTGAGAGAATTAGTTGGAGACGGTTATTCCATTTGAAATATTCCCACTTTTGACTTTGCTTGGTTGTGACTTTTTCAGTTTTATATCATCGTTTGGTCTGTTTATGTGCATTTTGAGGATTTCATGTTTTTTATCTTAAAGATAAGACAATGATAGAACCACCATTTGACTTCCAATTAAGCTCTTTTGTGTTGTGTGTTGAGCTCAGCCACTTATTCTCACCCTCAGTTTAATTTCATGCTTACCTAGTCGCTTTTGCGTTCCCAGCAGATTGGAGACTGTGCCTTGTCTCCTGGTGTTGTGAGTCTATGAGAGGAAGAGGCACAGATTCACTCTTAAAGCTGCAGTATATAAATTATATATATATATATATATATATATATATATATATATATAAAATATGTTTTTCACATATTTGTTAAAACTTTCACCAAACTGTGAGCAGTGCATGCCAGAGAGTGATTGACAGCACTAAGACCCGCCTCCTAGCTGTGATTGATTGATTTTAGTTAGCACTGGCAGAAGAGCTTGATCTTGATCTTTTCACAGATTATCTGTCATAGTGAGAATTTTTTAAAAATGTGTTAAAATATATGTATTTTTTTAATTGTGAGCAGAAAATTTGTGTCTCTCCAAGTCAAATTTGTTGGTATTAAAGATGCATGGATTACCTAAAAGTTATTTTTTCTTGATAAATCAACCCCGTAGTCAATTTGACCATAGGGTTGGTCAAATTGAGTTGACCAACCCCATGGGTCTGCGTGTTGGCACTCTCTCTGCAGGCCAGTGTTTGCTGTGCATGGTGGACGTGGTGCCGGTGAAGAACGAGGATGGTGTGGTGATCATGTTCATCCTGAACTTCGAGGTCATGACTGAAGACGCACTGAAGGACCACAAACGGGAGCTGAACCATCGCCTGCCCACCTGGCTTGTTACAGGTCAGCGTTCTCATGCATGTGCTCATTGTGTTCTTATAGACCAGGAACAAAAAGCAGGAACCTCAGACAGTTTCAGTCTTTTTCTATAAGGTTTCCATTCACTCGTTACTTTTCACAATGTGCCCTTTTGCCGTTCTTATAGCTGCTGCTATAGGACGTTTTTCAGGTGTAGTGCTGTCAGACTTCTGGATTGGTCAGACAAGTTGACCCTTCACTTTCCTTACTTAACATTTCGTCTCAATCCTGAGTATACAGCCATGTTTTCCTTTCATATTTTCAAAGAAACAATCTCACTTCTTCAGAGATTTATGATTCACAAAATGTATAAAACTATTGGAAAATGAGATATTAACATTTGAACTTACAGTTGATGTAACAATAGTTTACAGCAAATTAGCTGGTCAGATTCATCTCCATTTCCACATGCAGCACAGGTTCTCCTCAGCTGTGCAACAAGCTGACCAGCTTCACCAAACTGCTCACAGTTTGGTGAGACGACACCTAGAGTGTCACTCTAGGTCTCACTACCTAGAGTGAGACGACAATGGAGAAGAGGCTTTTGGTAGCCCATAATAAAGTCCTTCAAAACCAAATACCTTCAATTTTGTGAATCTAATCTCAATATGTCATACGAGACTTATCAGGTGTATCATCACACTCAAACACTGAATATGTTCGCATTGGTGCAGGAACACTTCAACCGAGGCTTGATTTTAACATTCAGTAGGTTAGAGTCTTATGATCTTCATCATCTTTGCTCATGTTGATGCACAATTTATGAACACGAAGCAGACATTAGATTTAGACTTGTACTCTTCTGAATTCTAAGTACTGATGTTTATTGACTTGCAACACAGAGCTTGTATTATGAGTCCACCAAATAATCGTTCAGATTATTTCTGACTGAAACGGCAATCCCATCAATGTCGCCGTCCCACATGTGATCCATCTCCAATCCTCCTCTCTCCTGCATGAACTCCACCTCTGGTTTTAAATCCACTTGCCACGCAGCAGGTCGTCAGCCAGCTTTATCCTCCCTCTGCCCAGGTCGCCCACGAGGCTTCAAGCTGCGTCTCCCCCAGCTCCGCTCCCTGTCCAACAGCAAGGCATCGCTGGACGACGCGGAGGCCGGCCACATCTCCACAGCCACGCCCCTGCCGCTGCATCCGGACCACAGTCCCGAGTCTCTTGGTCTGGACGAGTTCCTGCCCCTGCCTCTCTTACCCCCAGACCACCGGGAGCAGCTCAGTGGAAGCAGGTACAGTCCTCAGGATTACTGTAGAAATGCGTATGTGGGGCATGAAGAATTGTTTTATAAACACTTTCTGCAAGCATAAGGTCTGATGTTTAATCTTGTTTGGTTGATTCTAGGTCGGTTCTACAGAAGTGGCCGGAGGATCGCCAGGAGGACCAAAGCACCCTCCTATGTTCAGAGACCCCCCTTCCCCTCCCCAGGCTGCCTCCCCAGTTAGCTCACCTGGTCGGGCCCCTCAACCAGTCGACTCCCTGCGTCGTGGCCCGCCACCGCCTCAGCCTTAACCCGGACGCCTCGTGCTCCAATTGCACCCTGACGCACAGCCGCTCGCGGGAAAGCTTCCACAGCATGCGGCGTGCCTCCTCCGTGGACGAGATTGAGGCCCTGAGGCCCGAGTGGGACCGGAAGAACCGGAGTGCCAGCTTCCGACCGGCCAGCAGCAGCACTGGTGAGTACAGCGGTGGTGCGACGTTGCACTGCCCTTTCCTACTGTCTGGAGTCATGAGTTTTGAGAAAGGGCTTAACCTGAAAATTTGAATAAGCAGACCCTACAGGCTCCTCCCACTTGCTCTCTGCTGTAGCCAGTCATCCACAGCTCCTCCCCTACAGTGGAGCCTGCCGAAAACTCGACCATTGAGAACTCCAACTGTTTCTCCACCATTAGCACAGCTGCAGACAGCAGGAATGTTGAAGTTGAACAACGTTACCTGCTGATTGATTTATTAAGGGTGTGAGCAGCATGTACACAAGTGTGATTGACACTACTAAGATGTTCCTCCTGGCTCTGATTGATTGTATTTCTGCAAATGGCAACAGGACTACTAAGTGGAGCCAGAGGAGCTTGATATTTCTTCTGAAGCTTTAATTCTGACCTGGTGTGCTTCTCTACAGGGGCAGTAAATAGCAAGTCTAACATATTGAACTCCACTTCGGACTCGGACCTCATGCGGTACCGTACGATATCCAAAATCCCCCAAATCACCCTCAACTTTGTGGATTTCAAACCGGACCCCCTCATCGCCCTGCCCTCTGGAGAGATGGACATCATAGCCCCCTGCAAGCTCATTGACAGGACTCACAACGTCACCGAGAAGGTCACACAGGTAGGATGTCACAACGACACACTGCCGGTTTGAATCAGGCGTTTTGATATGGACTGACCACTGCGGTGTTACCAAATAGTTTTAGAGCATTTGGATGCAAACTTCACATTCCATGTGTGGTGAAAATGTGTCTGTGTGTTTCCATTTTGCACCTGTGAGTTGTATCCACTTGCTACCAGAGCAAACAGAGTACACTGTTTGTTTCACCTACTGGTATAAATTATTGTGATTGCTTGACCCTTGATGAAATAATCAAAGGCATCTCAGTAGGGCTACAGTTACTTAGACTGAGCACAGAAGGAAATCTGTAGAAACTTTCGTGGAACTACTAGTTGTCAACATTATGACAACTAGATAACAATTTCCAAGGGTCACATTTTGCTTGTGAGGAAAAAGTTGTAATTGAAAAAAAAAGCATGTAACAGGAAAGTAGGTCAGCTATGGTAGCTTGACTTTGACAAGCTTAATATTGACATGTGCTGCAGAATTTGGTGTGTTTTGGTTCGGTAAAAACAAAAGAACTGGTTCGCTCCGTTTCCAGAGCTGATAAAAGTCCAAGGAAGATGTTTGATGATTTATTTCTCATTTGTCTGCAATCCATCTCTCTTCCAGTGATTGTCCTGTGTGGATTTGAATGACAGAATCAGGAGTATGAGATGACTAACATGATGCCTTTGTCTTTGTAGTGATAAAAACTCAAACCTACAGCACACCTTCATGAAGGTTTTTGCATGCATATTTCAACTAACCACTCAATGTTAATATAATTGTTCTGCATTAATATCTTAAAGTATGAAGCGTTTTAATGTAGAGTTTTGAAACTGTTGATCAAAACAGTTTGAGAACTGGGGTGAAAACTGGGTTTAATGTCCTGTAACACAGAAAGGACACTTATATGGATGGATTGTGTGGACAGACATAAATAATCAGTTTTTCTGTCTTATCTGAGTTAGACATGGGCTTTCTAGTATCTCCGGAGTTAATCGTAGATCACTGAATGCAGTTGTGCCACATAGAATGAGGTTCAGCTGGCAAGGTTAAAGCATAGCCCTCAGTGTGTGTGCGTGTGTGTATGCATAAATGTGCATTAACTGATGCTGTGTACTGTAGTTGTTATACAGTGCAGATGGGAGGAAACAGCACCAGCTGTGACTCCAAATGGACTTCTATTTATAGCAGGCTAATAGGAAGAATGGAGGAAAACGATAAAGAAGTTTTAAAGAAGATATATATTTATTCAGAAGAATTTATTAGCCTGCCAAATAAATCACATGCATGTCTGAATCTATAATCAAACACAGAGATATTTTTGTCTCACTCGGTTTTCTGCTTATTTCCACATTAGAGATGTACTCGTTGGTCCTTTTTTTTTTTTTTTAATAAGTTTAGATATTTCAATGATTATGTTCCTGCATTACCATTTCCGCCCTGCAGAGGGCAGCACCGTCACACTGACGCCGCAGCAATCTCTCAGCAGAACTGTTAAAATGATGTTGTGGCGCAAATAAGGTTGAATAATTTACGTGTTTCATAAACCGTTTGAGAGGGGGAGGCAGGAACACGTGCAGATTTTTTTCTCATTTTGGAGTGACTCCTGGCGCTGTTCCCTTTCCCCTCCTCTGAATACGGAGTTAGATTTCCTCCTGCTGCATGTGAGGCTTCGTGACTGAGGCTGCACGCGCTCAGTCTGGCTCCAAAGTGCCGACTGACTCTCCGCTTGGAGGAAATTTCTGGAATCTGAGAGGAACAGCTGCCTTTAAATGTGATTGTTTATTCACAGAAGGCACATGCAGCGAGAGCGACCGTTACTTTGACCTACCCAGTTCAAGCCGAAGGGGGTAGAGTACCCAAAAATTGTGCTCAAGTAAGAGTAGCACTACTTCAACATATTATTTTACTGAAGTTAGAGTAAAAAGTAACTGTTAAAATACATTCTCAAAAAAATTCTCAAATAAGAGAAAAAATACTATCTTGTTCAAAGTTCAGTCAAGTACTGAGTAACTGATCAGAATGCTATCAGAGGCCTAATCCCAGAAGTTGGATAAAGCTTTACATTGTAAGCCTAAATTAAAAAAAATAAAAAAATACAGCAAAAAAATTATTACAGATATTCAGGCAGCACTGTTCCACAGCATAAAAAACTGTTAAACTAATACTTATGTATGCTAGAACACTGAAATTCTTCCAGTGCCAAAAGGCACAGAGAATAAATATTCAAAAAACAAAACTTATTCACAAACCGTAAGACTTACTTTAGCTTAAACGCTCTGTATTTTTTTGTTTTTTCTTCGTTCAATTAAGGCACTCACAATAGGTAAATGTACACCTAGATATCTGCTGAGTTCAGTATTATATGAGCTACTTCTCATTTTAACTCTGGTAAAAATATAAAAAAAAAAAAAAAGTGTTAATAGAGGAGCCATGTTGAGATGACTTCCTGAAGACAGAGTTACAGAAAGAGTATGAGTTTTTAAAGAGACAGAGGCTTAATTTCAAGGCATTAAATCGGGAAATAAAAATTATTTTAAGTCATATTTGATTTAAATAACATTTTTATAACAACTGAAGGTATTATAGTTACTTGATTATGAGGTAAAATGACACCATATACCTGGAGAAGACATAATACTCCCCCTTCAAAAATTTTGTTTGATTTCTTTTTGGATGTCAATTGATGTCAAATCAAATCATATAGTCCTTATATCACCTTGGTAACCTCGTTTTCGTCAGTTTTGAAGTTACATATTTCCAAACGTTTAAGATGAAGCTCATTGTGGTTTAAAGACTGGTTTCCTATTTGGCAGCAAATGTAAGAACCTGAAGTCTTCATCAGTAAACTATGCTGCTGGCACAGAACAGGACTCGATGTAGCTAACACGTTTTGTTTGGCTAATCAATATTCTGTGTGTTTTTCCTGCTGCTTACGGTGAGCTGGCTCTGCACTGGTTAACAGGTCAAGGTCACGACTCCCTGGTCATCCGCCTCGGTTTTCTAGCAATAGATTTTTGAAGTGATTTTACAGCTTCTGCTGTGCTGGCGATGGGACTGTGCTCCAGTAAAGTTGTGCCAATAGGTTTTCATCACAAAGTCAACTTTTTAAGCTGATGAAGCTTTTTAACAATGACTTAATATGCGTATAGTAACTCTGCCATTATCCAACAACAACCCAAACTGTCAGCACTAAAACTAAGCTGCACAGTTGGCAAAATACAGCATTTCTGTCACTGACTGTAAAGTCGAAAGCATAAACACAAAATCTGCTCGTTATGAACTATCATTAATTTCGGCAATCTTTTAGAATGTATAATATGCTGCAAAAAACAAAGACAGAGATGAAGTATGCATTGACATTTTCACCAGGTACAGCGTAAAAACAGTGTCTGTGAATTTTTCCATTTCTGCAGCCCTTCACATCTGTCACATAGTCAGAATATGGATTAAAAGAATCGTAAGGATTTATTGCCTCAATTTTATTGAGCTGATCTTCTCTTGTTGATTCATTACAGCATTATAATGGAATGTATTTCATTAGGCTAAAGGACCACATGCATCAAAAGACGTCTCTGCTAATGGCTTAAAAGAGACGATAAATATCAGCTGTACAGTCAACATAAAACTCTACACACCTCTGCCAGATGTTTGCCATGTTAAAATGATCAAATCAATTTAAATAGTTTTTTTTTTTCCATGTGTAATGTGACAGGTACCAAGTATAACTGAAATACAATACAAACTGGGGAGGAAATACAAAATAAACAAATGAAATTGTCATTTTGGTTGATCAACTCCAAATAATTTAAGTTACTAGTCAAATCTCAGACCAAAAGTTTCCACCATCAGAGGGACAGCTTGAAGCAGAGCTGTTGAAACTGTTTGCATCCGAAGTCAGCACAGACGGAAATACTTAGAGGCCAAAACCTTTTCCCCAATTAAAAAAGGAAATATTGTTCAAGTTTTTTTTTTTTTCTTCTTTTTAATGGCTTAGCTATACATTTAAAATGCAGTATTTTGAGTTTTTTTCTAGCAAATTTCTGACTTTTCAAACTCAGACATTTCCATGTTTTTCTAGAAAACTTTTGGTGGAAATTTACAATTCCTTTTTTCTTTTCTCTGCAATGTCCTTATTGCACTGTGGTAGCCGTTAGAGTTCTAACCTTTGCATAGAATATTACTGTTGATGCTTTTGTTCAACTTAGTAGCACTTACTGTAGTTCAATTCTTTAGTGTGTGTGCCATTAAAATCTTCACTCAGTAACACTTGAATTATGCATTCAAGTAAGCTGCAGAAAACTTTAAACTATGTAGTGTGAGTTGACTGAAGCGTCCCCGAGCCATCAGTCGGGGGTCATCCTCCCTTCCAGCCGCTTCCCCTTCTCATGTTTATTAGTTTATTACGGTGCAGGAGAGCCGCCAGGCCGCATTATTTCAGGAATTATTTTCCCGCCTCGCCCAAATCTGATGATAAATATCTACATAAGGTCATGAGTATGCATGAGTTCTCTAAGTGGTATGTGATGTGAATGATTCAAAAGCAGGTATTTTTAGCAGTGCCACATGTTTTTTTTTTTTTTTTTTTAAAATGCGCCAGCAGGGCCCGGCTCTAATCTGACACCAAAGTCGTTTTTTCTTAGCGCCACCTCTGGCAAAGTTCTTCGGCATTTCAGTGGCTGATAAATAGGACATAAGTTAGCAGAAATGAGTACCGTAGTTACCCCAATAAGGAGCGTTCCACCTGGAGGAGAAGGCTTTATTCAGCCCTGTGTGGATTGGGAAGCATTAAAAGCAGCCTGCTGTCTGTCCCACACTGACAGGAGGTGACCTGCGCGCTCTGGCTTTGTGACGGAGGCGCTGGATTCTTCAGGCCTTTTGGCTCGTGAACTTTCTCCTCACATGTGTCATGTGGAAGTTCCTGAGTGGTTCTGGATATAAAGGAGAGCAGTATTTAGCAGTGGCAGGTTACTATTATGGGAAGCTGCCCTCAGAGGGCTGCTGAGAGGGTCATGGCGGTTTGTCTGGAGAAGGATTAGCACTTTGTTCGTCCTGTAACTGGTTCGAACCCCCCTCCGTCCGTCCCTGTTACTCTGCCGTTGTGTCACTTCTCCACTCCCAGGGTAACTGTGGCCACCCAAAAACAGTGTGTGAATGTGTGTATTGTTACGACAAAAAAGGGAGACACACTGAGTTTAAAAGGGCAGGGTTATTAAAAAAAAAAAAAAAAAATATATATATATATATATATATATATATATATATATATATATATATATATATATATTTTTTTTTTTTTTTAGTTTTTTCAAAAAATTTTTGTTATTTTTATTTTCCCTCTTCAAAAAAAAACCTGGGGT
>NW_015113479.1:127071-148569 GCF_001443285.1 Poecilia latipinna | reverse complement strand
ATATATATATATATATATATATATATATTTTTTTTTTTTAGCTTGTTCAAAGAAATTGTGTTATATTGATATTCCCTCATCAAGAACATACCTGGAGTGTTGCCTTGATTATTTCATGCATGTTTGAGAAATCCTTCAATCTCCATGGCGACCACTCAGCTGTACAAAACACCTGTGTGGACCTAGCCCCGCCTTCAAGGACAAAGCTCCTCCTATGAGCTGCAGTTTCCAATCTTCCAACTCCATGTGTTGTTAATAGATGAACGATAATGTGATGACTTAATGAAGACTGAGATTCTGAAAGAGCAGGAGTTTTTAAAGGGACAAAGTTCCAATTTCAAGGCCTTAAATTATGAAATTAAATTTCTTCTCATGCAGCCTGTACCAATAGGCAGCAGTAGAAGAAATTTAACTTTGAAGTCACATTTTCTTGCATTAGTATAAAGTAACTACTAGCCGCTCTTCTTCATGATTGAACAACAAAGCTCAATCTGTTTCTCCCATGTGCTGCAGTGAGCTTTCGTGACCTCTAACCCCTCCACATGCTCCCACATTTTCCTTTTATCTGCTCGTCAGAAGATCCAAAACATACCATATGATCTGCATCTGTGGACATGATGTAAACCAGGATCCAGGCCATCTCAGATGGGCACAGAAACGGCTGATTAAGCAGCTTTTAAGTCGTGTCGTATATTTTCAGTGCAGCCATGTCAGAGCGTGTTTCACCACAATCACAACACCAAACCTCCTGCTCTGGAATTTTATCAGCAATTAGATAACCTGAAGACCCGTCTTGTTTGTGATATTTGAATGATTTTCAATACTTGGCACAACTTGGGAATTTAGCCTTAAGCTCTATGTGTTCTAAGTTTTTTCTCACAAAACCACCGGTGTAGTCTTTATCAGTTATTTTTTACCTTTTCTAGCTCATGGTGTTATCAGATGACAAAAAGAATATTATCTAAATAAAAAGAAAATACTGGGAGTGTTATTCTTCCATATCAGTATCTTTGAAACTCATGTTGAAGTGAGAAAAGACTTATTTCAAAAGTAAGTCTCCTAGCTTCTTGCTATCTCGTAGCTACCTTCTAGTTTTTGAGTTGTCCTGTTGCTTTGACAGTCAACCGGTAAGTTTTTTTTTTTTTTTTTTTTTTTGGCCAGCTGACAAAATGCTGAAATAAAAGCACTGAAAAAGCCTCCATTCGTGTGGTATAGCACATTTGATTTGTTCGTCCTTGATGCAGAACCTGAAACAACTGTTTTGGGTTAGCCATGGTTAACTTTTAGCTACTTAGGATGCTAAAGCTGATCACCATGGAGTTTTTCTACTGTTTTAGTGTCATAATAGCAACTACACTGTGGAGTACAGGTAGCTGTATCTGAGGGAAATGATCTGGAATCGGGCTGGAATGTAGGAACACAGTCAAACAGCACGACTGTGAATTGGCTGCCCTTTTCAGTGGCTCTGCCTCAAAACCTCAATACCTCAAATTGATTGAGTGCTTCCTCCACGAGGCTCAATGACCCACAAAGAAGCACAGAGTCATGTTGTCACTGTCTTTATGCCACAAATGTGTGCAGCTTTATATAATTAGCCTATGTTGTTCCTTCATATTCTTTCACATATGGTGGGTAAAATAAATAATCAGGCATGCACCGATCCACTTTTTTCACTTCCGATACCGATGCAGATATCTGAGGTTTAGTATTGGCTGATTCCGATCTGACACAGGAACACAGTGCTTTGTTGACATTTAGTTAGTTTTATTTTTAAACACAGACATACAGTTATTGTAATACAAATGTACTTTATACCTCTGCACCAGTACAGCACTTAAATACTCCAATACCTTCACACAGGCTTTGCTAAACATGTAAAAACAACACAAACACATAAAATAATTAATACTGAAATGGACAAAACCAATAGCTTAACTACCTTATGTAAAATAAATAATAAAGGTTGACATTGCTCGGAGCTTTAAGCATAGAATTAGACTGAATAGATCCGTCCTTATAGATCGGGCACATTGCCACTGATACCCGTTCTGGAGTTTTTTCAATATTGGAACCATTACAGGTATTAATATCAAATCAGTGCATCTCTTCACTCAAGTATTTCTCATCTGGCCGTTGATTCGCATAAGATCTCATCAACATTCCCATGTTTTCTTTTTAACAGCTTGATTATTTTTTGACTCTCCTGTCAGAATCCCTTCAAAGCATCAGTGGTTTTGTCACTTTAGTAACACTCACTGGAATATTCAGAAGTCTAGAAACACAACAGTAACTATTTGTCATCAGAAGGTTTTGACACAGTGAGTGTTTGTTCTGAAGCTACTGTTGCTTTTACCACTTGTACCACTCTGTTCAGTACTTTGGTGCAGTGAAACCTTCAGTTCATATTGAACCAGCTGATACTGATCTGCACATGGAAACAGCTTTCCAACGCTGACCAAATGCAGCTGGTTTCTGGTCTTTAACACACCCTTCTCTCTATTTGTCCAGTGTGTCCTGAAACATCTCAATCGTTACGCGTCATTTAATCTACAGGCTAATAATCTTTGATTTCTTTGTGTGGATTACTCTGGTTACTAACGACACCTGGTGCACATTTCATGTTAATAGAAATATTACAAAAATGTTTGCTAAGAAAAACATTGATGCTTTCGATGCATATTTTTATTGCAGGACATTTCCGTTAATTTCCAGAAATATCCTGTCACAAATATGAGGTTGAATATGATATCTGTTAGTCCAGATAAGCAGAGTCGTCTCTTTGTGTTCTGATGACTTCTAAAGACCCGTACTGTACCATTTGGATCTGCTCATCATCTCGCAATGGGAAATCGATGGAGAGTTTGATTCTCCATCTTGCTCAGACAGACAGTATCGACATCCCAAATGAGGTGAAAGGGATATTTCCACCTAATTCTACATCATTTATTAAATTGCACTGCATAATTTGATCTTTCTGTCATTTCTTCAACCGGCTCTGGATTCGTGACAACCTCCAGGTTGGGTCTCGGTGCTCTCAGACATCTTTAGACGTCTAACATCCAGGTGTATGGTGGCTTCTTTCTCTTGTAAGAAGCGACCTGTTCTAGTTTTGAGAACCAACATGACTTTGAAAATGTTGTACCTGTTGAACAAACACACTCATTCCCAGGCAGATAATCCATTTCAGACGGATCTATCTGTTGCTCCTGCTGCTGGAAGCCGGCCCGTTCCTGCAACATTAAGAGGCATTGATTTGGGTATTTGTAATGCTCTATAAAACCAGAGATGATTTCAAGTAAAATCTGCTGTGTCCTTAAACCAACTCTAGGACATTTATTCATTAATGGCCACATCGCGCGATGTTTGCTTTTTTTGTGTGTGTGTTTTGGGGGGTTTTTGTTTTGTTTTTGCACAGTTCCACTCAGCAGGGACTGGCTAACAGAATGCGTCCGGCTGTAATTCACACCAAGGCAGGAAATCTGTTTGCAGTCTGACTGAAAGCTCCTCACCTCCACTGGCAGCCTGCCTCTGACTTCATCACTCACACACATACACGCAGATATGATCGACGGCAGACTGAGAGGCAGGTGGCATCACCGCGGAAGCGGGATAGGAGGGTCAGAGGGAGCATCCTGGAGAGGACGACACAGACAGGCAGAGAAGGGCGAGGAAGACAGGATGGAGAGCGAAGCAGCGAGAATGTTCTCAAAGACCGAGGATGACAGCTCAACATAAAAACCTAACAAATGCAAGAATCTTCCTGCATCCATCCATGCAATGCTGAACCAGAACTCATTATTTTTATCGTCGTCGATTATTTGGACGATTATTCTCCTGATTCTGCAGACGATTAATCAGATTTTAAAAACGGGCGTTCATGCAGACTTTTCATTTAACCACTTCAACTTATTTTATAGTATCAGAATCAGTTAAAATGTGCAAAGAAAGATAGTCTTTTTTGAAGTCTGTATATTGTAATGAACGATGAATTGATTACTAAATTAGTTGACGATTATTTCAATTAATCAGTTACTCATGATGAATCAAATAATGGTTTCAGCTCTGATTGCTTTTGTGACTGATTGAACCACATATGCTGTAGAAAGTAGCTTCTTCTGCGTCGTTTCTCACATCTGTCCTCAGATTCCTGAAAACAGCTAACTTTGACTAACCAGCTGATTTTTGGGTCCATCTTTACATAACCTCTAGTAAATGATGTATCAATTACACCAGTCTCCTCCAAATCAGTTTGACTGTGCCTGTAACGAAACCTAGTGTTTAATTTTTTTCCATCTTTGCTGTTGTACCATGCATATAAAAAACATGACTCTAACAAGCTACTGTAGAACTTTTTAGAATTTTTTTGTGTGTCAATAGATGCCTGTCCACTCACCATAATATTCCACAAATAGGAATTCACTTAATGGAAACACGCCAGTTTTGAAAAGAACTCAAGTTATGTTTATAAACAGTTTTTGCGCTAGATTGAGTTGTTTTGTTTTTTGATTTTTTTTTAAAGTCATATGAAAATTGGTGTAGTTTGTAAAATGGTAATGTAAAAATGTATTGGCTTCACACAAGTAACATGAATGACAACCAGATGTTACAACTTACAAAAATGATGACAGAAAGCAGTAGGAGGATGATGGCATGGTGTGTTGGTTCACACAAACAAACATTTTCACTTTTTGCATGTGATTTTAATTCCTTTGTTTATGTAATGGAAACACAGTAATTGCGAAAAGTGTTTCTTCGACATTAGCAGACAACGTTTGTAATGGAAACGCAGCTTCTGCAGCCCCAATACGTTGCAGCTAATTTCCTTCTGTTCCATCTTCATTTCACGCCTTCTTTTCTCTCCTTTGCTCTTCCCTTCTCTTTTGACCCCCCTGTCTGTACATTATCTCTTTTTTTTTCTCCTCCTCCCCCCTCCCCCCTTTCCTCTATGCTTGTGTGACCCATTTCCTTGGTCTTGGCCCCATTAATCACAGTGTTGTGGGCATGGCCTGCCTGCCTCCCTGCCTTTCCTCATCATAACAGGTAATTGAATAAGAAGAGGGCTGAAGGTCTGGACAATAAGCAGCCATTGATTGGCCTGTCCCTTACCCTGTACAAATCTGACCCAGTTGCTTTTTGGTCTCTGTGTCCGTGGCTGGGTATGATGTAAAAGCCTATTTGTGTTGACAGGCCAATTAGCTGCCTGACAAGAAAACACTCTCCTCAGTTTGGTTCTCAGATAAACAGAAGCGAGTATGGTAACTGGTAACAGAATGGAGATCTGAAGCAGCTGATGGTAACTGTTGTCAACTGACTGCAAGGTAATCCAAGATCAGTTTTTTTTTTTTCTATTTCCTTGTGACACATTCCGTTTTTTTAAATATTGCATTTATGCAACCAAAAAAACATCTCATCTTTATGAGTGTACAGTGGATTCGCTGCCCACAAATAGCTAAAATCTGTGATTACTCGAGTCCTCCTCTAGAGATTCTTATAACTGCCTAATTTAATATTCCAAATACCAAACATACTCTAATATTAAGGATGTACTGATGTGAAAATTTGGGCCAATATTGATATCTGACATTGCTTTTTTTGTCTGATAACCGATATTTATGAATATTCTATATATTTTATTACTGTTTTGACACCTTTGAAAAAATGGCCCACTGTTGAATTTACCACCACTTCTCATTTTCAGTTGAACTGCCCACAATGCTGTGCTGCATTACTATCACTGCCACATGACCAATCTTCTTCACTCTCAGTCCCATGACAAAAGGAGAGAAATATCTGTTATTAGTATCAGCCCAGTTTTATTTATTGGACTGATACCAATATGTTAAAAAAATTACTATAAGCCGATACCGATATGAGCACCCATATGTCGTGTATCCCTATCCAATTTGCATTAATACACACAGTGGAAATTGTTTTAGCCCTACGACAGAAGTGTTTTTGTAGCTCCACTGTTGGGTTAAAACCAATCAGCACTGAGGAAAATGAAGGGAGTGGAAACCAGCCAGCCAATAGCATATCAAGCTGCATTTTCTTTTGCATTTCAAGTATGCACTACAAAAAAGAAATTAGAATGACATTCCACAAAAAGGCAACTACTGAACTGCAAATAGATGGGATTCACTGTAGTTCTTGTTTAATTTTGTGGTCTAACAAAAACACAGAGATTGCTGTTCCTGGATGGTTTGCCACTTTTGTCAGAACCCATGAGCCACGTTGTGACACAAGGGGGACGGTCCAGGATTTTTTCATTCAGCATTAATGCCTGCTATAATTAAATCTGCTGGTAGACCAGTGTGTGAGAGGATAGCATCTAGTCCCGAGCTAGTGAGGCAGCTAGGGACCCACCCCGGGCTCATCCATCAAGGAGCAGGCGGGGGCCAGGCGGCGGAGGAATGGGCTCATAACAGGAGGCGCTGGAGTGAACCAATGGAGCCACTAAGGTGCTCTATCTCTGACAAACACAGGCAGCTCGTGTTATTCATGTCTTACAGTGCAGCTGGAGGCTGCTCCTGCTTATTTTGGACTGGGCAGTATTACTGAGTGTCAGCTCCACAACAGCTTATAAGACATGGAAGCAGTTTTAGCTCCGTTGAACCCACAGCTCAGAGGTAACTCATCAGATATACCGTTCAGGTTAAATCAGCGTGATTCAGGTTCTGACCTTATAGGTCCTGAGATGACACTCAGTGTTAGGCTACTGAGAACAAGTGACAATGTTTTTTTTGTTTTTTTTTTCACAAATAGATGCCAAGCTTTACAAATCCCAAACTGTGTTCAATGTAGAGTATTTTTGTTAAGGCTTGATTCCTCTACGGGTACAAATCACAACATACATCCTGTTGGGTCTCGTTTGTCAGAAGAGCTAGTCTTGCCATCACCTTCTCACGGGATTCCAATTCTCATCTCTGTGATTTGTCCTATTGAGCTTGGATTTCTCAGGATCTGTTTCATCCTGGAAAATCTTCTGCACTGTTATAGAATTTCAGTCTGCCTATGGTTGGGGTTTAGCAATGACAGCAGAGGAAGTGAGTGAATTAAAGTAATTAAAGTCGGAGTAAAAGGTATTTTTAAGACATTTGATTGCTGGTAAAGATGTTGTTCAGCTTGGGATGGTCACAATTTCTGGTAAGCTTCATAGCACGGCTTCCTACATGCATTGCATATGTCACATCCAAATGTTGGCAATTTGGTAAAATCAGATCCAATCTTTTCAAACTTACGTCACGCCTAAGGCAAAAAATGGTTTCTCTCCAGACCCTCTGGATAAAGCAAAGCGTAAAACAAGGTGCCGGTTTTAAACCTCAACTTCATATCATTTTTCCAGCTCAACATTTGTACTCCCAGAAGAAACATGCACTTAGCAGTTGGACCTGGTATTTCACTGTTACTCAAATCTAGGACACGTGAAAATATGTTTCTGTTAAAACTGCAGATGTGAGCTTTTTATATCATCCCTAAGGTCAACGCTAAAAACACCCCAAAGGAAATCGATATCCGTCACACAAAGACTCATCCACCTAAAGGGCCCTACAGACACGTCAGCATGCTACACCACCACTACATCGGGACAATTCCTTCACTTGAGACTACAAAATCTCTCCAGAGAGCTTGGCAATGTCACCTGCTTACCGACCACAAGGGGAATAAATCAGACTGCCATTTAAACCCAGTCATTATCCGTGACCTCCGTTCTGACCCTGAGCCCTGCGCAAACACCACGGTAAATACCAACAGGACAGCGTGCCAGCAAGCAGATGAACGCGGCGCTTTGCCGTGTGGACAACAGCTACTGTAGAGACAGGCGCTAATTGGTTTCCCAGCTGAACATGACACTGGAACAAGACAATCAATTTTCCTCACTTTGCCAGTCGGAGATCCTGAGCGCAGGCTGTGTCTACCTGGCCCACCTCATCCTAACACAGGCGTTAAGCTAGTTCTGCAATTTACTCGCTTGTTAGTTTTAATTGATTCCTCTGTGAAGAGTGATTGGCTGTTATGTTGCCGTGTGACACAGAAAGCTGAGTGTTTTTTAGCTTCTGGACGTCTCCCAGTTTTTATTGGAAGGCAAACTTAGCATTTCTTTTTTAGCCTTCAGATCTATGAAAAATATTCCAACATATTTTAATCTGTTTTGTGGTTAAAAACACAGTTCCCTACAATTCCCTCCCAGAAGTGTTTTTTTCTTTCTTTATATAGAAGCAGAAGCAGAAGTGTGTGCATGTTTGTGTGTGTGTGTGTGTGTGTGTGTGTGTGTGTGTGTGTGTCTTCTTCTCTCTTTGCCAGTAAGGCACATATACACACTTGTGCTTTCTGGTTCATCTCTGTATTAGCAGATGAATGAATGCGCACATCACACACACACTCGTGTGTGAAGGTAACAGCTGTAGCCCCATTGACAAACACACACACACACACACCCACGCACACGTGCACACACACCAAAACAAGTGTGAAAACCAGGTTTCCCCACTTTGGTGTGCCATGGTGAAAAATGAGCTCCTGCTGCATTTTATTCAGGTTGGAGAACTGCTTAGCACACAACATCACCAGTGTGTGTGTACGTGGGTGTGTGAAGGACTACCCTCTATTTAGCTAGTTTAGCAAAAGCTAATCTATGTATCCTAGTGATCCCAGAAGCTCTTCGCAGCTTTAATGCAACACTTTAACACCCCAGTAAGTGTGTGTGCTGCCAACTATGTCCTTCAACACGCTCCTGCAGTGCATCCTGGGAGATTAGACAGTGTCAGGGGGATTATTGTCAACCTACCTGCTCAGACTGACTTGTTTTCCAAAAACCGAATCCAAATAGAGCGTCATGCCTGGTCACTGGTCTGTCTTAATTATTCAGTGGTGATATAGTAACATGATTCTGCTGTAAAATGGCACCAAGTGACTGGAAAACACTTTATATTCAACTGTAAAATCATTTGTAGAACAAATTCAACTTAGCCAACTTTGGGGAAAATTCGAATCATTTTAATGTGTTTGTACTTCCATTTAAATCGTTTTGGAACCAGCTGTGAAAACCAGTTCATTTTTTTCTTGTCCTCATGTAGAATTGGTCAGGATGAAATCAGTTGACCATGACTGTCTGAGTGGAGATGTTTCTGCTTACCTCATGGGAAGCAAACATCTTATTGGACTATTCACCACAGAGGCAGAGCAGGAAGATCTCTGGTAAATCCCTTGGTGTTAGACGCTAACCGTTAATGTATTTTTACATCAGCTATAAACAGAATAACACTCCATTATTTATGTGCTTCCCTACAACATCATCTAACCAGAATGCTCTTTATGAAGATGAAGAGGATGGATCATTGAAGAGTTTGCCATTAAACTGTAACAATAAATCTATGAAATAAAAGATGGCCGCCAGGTGGAAGAAGCCGGTCACAGACTGGAAGTTAAGGTTTTATATCCGTCTTCTCCTCCAACCCGTCCAGCTTTAAAGCATCGCTGCGACTTCCTAGCTGTTTCTCGTGGTGTACGTTTACACTTTCCATCTGGTCATCTGTCATTCTTTACTGCAGTGTCACAATAAACCGAGCAACACTGCACCAAGAAAAAAAAAAGCGAGAATCGAATAAAAAAAAAAGTGAGAAACACAGAGAGCACAGCCTTATTACGGTTTAGATGAAATCAGTTTCTCCTGCAGCACTGCAGCACCTTTTGTAGCTTCATCAGAGTCCTGGCATCCTGACACCTTAACAAAGTGCTTCTGAGCTGAGTCTATGTTTGGGTTTAGGCGAAGCACCCAGACAAATGTAGGTTAAAATGTAAAACGGTGTGTGAACATAATCCGAGAGCCGGTGTCACGGCAGTGACAGCCCCGGTTTATAGGAGGCGTCAGGCCTTCCTTCTCACTGCTATGGTTACATCCGCTGCACACGGCCCAGCTCAGCGCGGGGATTTAAGCCGCTCTGTTCTCCATGTCACTTTTCTAAACATTTTTTCGGTGCTTATGTCAAAAGAAGCTCCCATGAATTGATGTTGACACGTTTTGCTAGACGTCACAGATAGACTCATTGTGCAGAGGCAACGTAGAATCCACCAGAAACTGCTGAGCCTGCACTTCTGCAGCGCAGCATGAAGTTCTGGAGTCATGTTTGTTATGGCGTCTGCTGGAGCTCCTGCTGTATTCTTGACTAACAGAGACAGTTCAATAAAGTTTTGGCCTAACTCAGCCGTTTCAGCTCTGAGAGCTTCCTCTAAGTACAGACTGGGCCTGTAAGTGCTTATTCAGAGAAATATTTCACAAACATAAAGATAGAAGCAAAAAGCACACCATATGTAGCTCCTTCTCTGAAGGGATTACTCAGTTTTTCAGTTTTCTATAACAGCCTGCAACTTTGTAAAACCTAGTGTCAGATTATATTACATAATGCTGTAATGCCCCACTGCGTAAACACAACTGCTGCGCACCATAGTCATAGAAATAATAGAGTGCTTCTAATTAAAGGCAGTTGATTTACTGATAGTCATTAGTGTGGCCACCACTATGAAAGCAGGGTCTGCTGCTCTGGAGAATACAGGTGTGTGTTAGCACAGTGCCAAGTTAGGAATGACATTAAAGTAGCAACTGTTATGCTGTAAAGGCCATTTCAAAACAATTTGTAGTCTGTCATTTTGCTGGGAAAGAAGATTATTAACCAGTGGAACATGTTTAGGAGAGCTGGGGGTCTGGTGGGCGTTCCCTTAAGGTTAGAGAGAAACTCCAAATTCACCAAGAGCTACAGATCAGATTCTACAGGCTTCAGTTAGCATGTTACACGTTATATACCATGATAATACACAGAGGACACTTGGCTTTAATGTTAGAGTTGTCGAACGAATTCCCCCTTAATGCGCCGGGACACACTAGGACATTCTGGAACAACGTATTTCCCACAAGTAGAGTCTAGATCTGTAACCTGACCCGAAATTCAGGCCAAAGTGATGTGCTTGGTGGTCAGGTCAGGCTCTGATAGCGGAAAAAACAACAAAAACTAAATCAGAATGCACAATATAAAGACATTAATTTACTTATTCTAGTCTAATTAGAGGACGAGGTAATTCACCCCAGTGAGGAAAAAGAGAAAGACAGGTGCAGAAGTTAATCAGAACCTAGCTAACCTTGTCAAAATCAAAATGTTTATTTAAAAAAAGGAGAGAAAGGTATTTCAGTTTCTTGTTATCATGAGTCCACTGCAGTCTGATTTCTATATTTAGATGTCCCAACTCCTCTTCTCTTATTCTACAAGATGTTTATCTTGATTTTGAAAGTAAGAAAATGATTTTCAAATAACTCACTAAATCTTGCTTCTGCTGCTACCAAGTAACCAGTGTAAGTTTTCCTTGCAGATGATGAATATCATACATTAGTTAAACAAGTGAATGCTGTCTATGGTCTCATTTCTAAGATCCTCCTTCATTTGATTGTTTGAGCGTTTTCACGCCACATTTAAAAGAACACCGGCGTTCCTGTCTCCGCCCAGCACCACAAGCCACATTGTGAACGAAGAGAGAGTAAAAGTGACCTGAATACGTCCGCTCTGCAAGCGGGAGGCAGAGGAATGAAGCTAAATCTCTTTGTGGCGCTAAATTGGCTGTGAGGACCAGCACTATGGTATTTTCAGAGAATCACGCTTTAACTGTTCAAAAGAGCAAATTCCTCACAGCCTTCGCCGCCCTCAGTGGGGGTCTCCCTCTATTCTTCCTTTCTCTTCGCTCTTTTCATACCTCCCCCCTCCTCCTCCTTTCTCTCTGTCTGACGCTCATTCGCTGCGTTGCCAGTCGTCTTAAAAGGTCACCCCCACCTGGGCGGCACGCGAAGCTAACTGTCACATCCCATCTGTCTTTTAGTTTTACATTGGGTGTCTGTGCACTTAGGTGAGACAATTTAAATACAGTAGAGTACACTGTGAGGACGACATGTAAACTGATGAATTTAGTTTAACTAATGAACTAAATAAAAACTTTTATAATTAATTGTATCCCATCTTGTTTTTGTTTTTTTTTTAAGCGCAGGTTAAACTTTCCAAATCAACTTGTCTTGACAGGGTTTTTTATAATATTAAGTATAAATAAGAGTAATAATATCTCATAATAAAAACACAAAAGTTGTTATATTTTTAGTTTCATTCACTTTTATACTTTAGTACTGCAAATTGAATAAAATTGAATAAAGTGGAAAAAATACACATTTGAAAAGATCATATTCCTTCACATCAACTTTTATTTAGTTGGGGAGTGGGGGGTCTCTCCAACTAACACTATTCTTGTGTTAAGAATAGTTATTATTCTTAACACAAGAATAAGAACTGTTCTTGTGTTTTCTATGAGAAACAAAAAATAAAGGGGGGGTTGACCCTTCCAAGAAAGGGTCAAGGTGCTAAAATGGAGATGTATAGTTATATAAATACCTTCATAATTCTGAAAGCTTCACAAAGACCAGCCCTGTTTGTGATACTCCTGGCTTTTCTAAAGCATGTTAATTACATCATAGTTGGGATAATTTCTTCTCTCCCATTTGTGTAAAATACAAAACAAAAAAAGAATAATGTTACTTAGATTAGAGGTTCGTCTAGCAGATTGGACTGAACATCCAGAGGTTAATCAACACACCTTGCTCCTAATTAAGAATGGTCTTAGATTTGAGTAGAGAGCAGTTAGAATACTAAAGAACAACGTGGTGAATTCCTCCTGTTAGGGATTTGAATGTCTGACTGGAGACTTTCTGAGAGTTGCCACACTCCATTACATGGCAGAGCCTTGATGGCTGCAAATTCAGCAGGAAGTACAAATACTTGTCAAGCATCGGGGTTGTGAAACATGTCATGAGCTGCGTTTGATTTACTGTGTGGTGCGTCTGAAAGTCACTTTGTTGACCAGAACGGACAACAAGAGCAACGCTGTTTACAGTTCTCAGCTGGTCACTTCATTAAAGGCTCAGAGAGGAAGAACCACTCTACTATGTTGTCCACTACATCACAGCAGCACATAGAAAACAAGGACAATAAAGCCGCGTTTGTCAGAATTTGAAGTGTGACGGCTCAGGTGGAAAGACGGCGCCGCTGCATCATTGACTGTCAGAGGAGGACATGTTGCTGAGAGAGGAAAATGGAAACATGAGGGATGCTGCCTCTGCATCATCAACAGTACTCTGGCATGTATGACAACAGTTTGTTTGATCGCAACTTTTGCAGATCACAGCAGAGTTGTCACTCTCACACGCCTCATCACAAGTCGAAAAATATGGTGTTAGTTGGTGTTGTTTTAAGCTTTCTTTTTTCTTGTTAAGACTTCTTCCTCCCCCAAAAACATGTGTCTGTCGCTCTCTCTTTATTCTACAGTGTCCAGAATGCTGCCACATAAAACGACTCAAAGGTGGTAGACGCTTCTTCAATTGTTCTGGCAGCCAGCCTGCTGAGAGCTCCTTATAAACCGAATCCACACACACTGCAGTGCGACTCAGTAACTACTTCCTGTCTTACCTCAAAATGAGAGTCACAAACACCCATAAAACAGGCTTTCAAGCTCGCACTCATATCTGGGCCCCATAATGATGGCGTCCAATAACTTCGCTGGCTGTCACAGGAAAACAGGAAATGAATAATGCTTTGTGTGCTTTACATTGAGAAGTATTACAATGTATACCACAGGACTACAGCTATCTGAGAATAGCTAAAATCCTTGAATACTAAAGTTGCTCATAATTGCCCATTTCAATTAATTCAACAGTAAATAGACATTACTATGCCCGGTGGAAACCATCTTGGCACTATAACAGAAGCTAGGCTTCCTTATTTCTGTTCTTGGGGGTTCAGCTAATTAGTGTCAAGGAAAATGAAAGACATTCCTGGATTGGCTACTCTGCAAAAGCCAGTCAATAGCATGTCTCTAGCATGATCTCATTATATCTCTAACGGCCACATTAATTAATAATCTTTTTAAAAAATCGGCACCAATTTTTTTTCAGTATTCAGGAAAGCTTTCCTTCATGGGCAGGTATGGAGGACTAAAGGATCAAAAAATTACTTAAGGCTCAAAAATACTCAGATGTATTTTTTTATTCTCTAAGTCGCGTTGACAGTCTGTAGACTTTAGATTTTAAACATAAAATCTAAAGTTTAGATTTTATGTCAAAGGTCCCGTTTGCCAACATTTCTTGTGACAAATGCCCTCATTTCCCACTATCTGAATGAATGCTAGCAAGTTCACTGAGCTGGTTTGACACTTAGCCCCATTTCTTCTCCACCAGGGCAGCCACCACATACTTGTCAGGGCAACACAGAGTGGCAGTCACACTGCGGGTCCTTGTGACTGGTTGACAACTTTCAACTGACTATCGCTTGCTGGAGGTGCTAACATTTGGCAGTGACGTAGTTAATGTGCCAGTTTGATGCTATGAAGCTTACCGTAACTTGTGCCTGCCAAAAGCAACCATGCCAAGCCAAACAAGATGGCTGTTAATGTTTACTCTTCTCAGTGTCTCATTCAAAACAGTTTGAACAGACGAGTTCAACAGATGTCTGAGTTTGTTTCAAGTCCACATGTACCACAGTGAAATATGCCCGACTATGTGGGAGTCTTAACTTCTAAGGCAGCTACATGAATATCCAAATGGTTTCATATCAAGCAATGCTGAATTTTGGTGTGTGTCACATCAAAATCCAGAGTGGCACACTCTTTTATCTTTTATTCTTTCAACATGAAAACACTTGGTGTTGACTCTGCTCATGTTCACCTAACCCTATATCAGTTTTTCCTTCCAGTAACATAGCTTTCATTAACTCTTTTTCTTGGACATTTTTATTCATTTTACAAAACCCTGAAGCTAAAATATGACATCATAAGCACCTGTAATTATGCCACAATTACCTCAACTAATATCTTTAATTAAGTAAAGTAGACCTCATTATTCTGCCGGTACTTAATATTGCAAAGACCTGGAGTTTAGCTTGTAAAATGGCCCCATTTCTCTCTGGAGCTGGAGGTCTGAGCAGAAATTACAGCGGTGTGACCTTTGTAAATGAAATTCTTCAACTTTTAGAGTATTCCAAGGTGTCCATTGGCCTCTTGTTCTTCCTTAAACAGAATGTTCTGTGTCTCTCACAATATCCTGTCGCACCACAAAGATAGTCATTAATCAAAGCTTCCATGTTCTCGGGATGTGGGACACATACACACACACACACACACACACACACACACATGCACACACACACACACACGCACACACGCATTCTCCTGTCTCGCTATACTTTCATGGACTTGCATCAATTTCTGGTCATTTCTATGATCCAAACCTGACCTCACACTCAGAACTGTTTTTGTCCCAAAGGACAATTCATTTTACAGCAAGTCACAATAAAAACAACAACAATTAATATCTAGTTAGAGGGTGTGGCACTAATTTCCACCATTTCAACCAAAGGAGGTTAAAAACGCAAAACAAAGATATATAGGTGCTGGTATGACATAAAAGGTGAACAATAAATAAACCAATAAAGCATAATGCTTAAAAAAAACGTAGTCCCTCAATAAGAGTCAACACACTGTTTAAACTCAGTTGTTAAAACTAACAAAGTATAACCATTTCCATCAACTATAAGACTTACAAATAACTCATCCCCATGAATAAATTGAGGGAAACAGCTGTAGGAATAAATGAATGTTTATACATTTTACTCCAGACAGAAGGGAATCTAAAGCTCGATCCTGAGGGTAAAAGGTGAAACCCAGAGTGGAGAGGATGAGCACTGACAGATTTCCCTAACTGTAATCTGAACTCAAGTCGCACCTTAGTTCTAAACCTAACCCCAAAACTTAGTTTTTATATTGTACAGACAGGGCAAAATTATGGGTATACCAATTTATCAGCCAGCTGATTTATCAGTCTGGATTTTCTTAATTTTGAGAGCTCTATTATTGGCCGATAGTTTCATGTGAAGCCAATCATATCCCACGATCTTATCTACCTCAGCAAAGGTCTAAAATCAGCCACTGTCCTCTTATGCTCTCCTCTGGGAGGTCATGTCTCACCCCACTGTCGCCAAATTGCCGACTTTCTTGCATTATTTAGCAACATTTCAGACAAAAGAATTTGTTATCGGGAAAAAAAATCAGAATCGGCAGGTCAGGCTTTTCAAACATAGGTAATCGACGATGTCCTTACAATGTTGATTGTCAACCCTCTCACAATGATAACTAAACAAGTACACACACACACACACACACACACAGGGTTGTTTTTGGTTTTCTAATAACGCCTCAGTTTCTAAAGCTGGCTTTTCGACTCTCTATGTAGATTAAAATATGTTTTATTGACAGAAAGCAGTTTAGTTAAAGTGATTCCTTAATCTGAACCAGATCAGCTCAGGTTTATTTCCTCCATCTGTTTTGATTTCCCTCTTTGGTTCACCCACTTCCCTGTCCTGTCTCTGCTCTGCTGTATTTGTTATGTTATTCATCTTGGAAATGTTTCTGTGTGATTTATTTGAGCCGTCTCGTTTCGCTGCCTCTTGAACATTTGTGGTTTCTCAAAAATCAAAAAACATTTTTTTAACTTGTTACAGTCAGCAGTTTCTCTGCTCCTGCCTCATTAGTCATTTCTGCATTGCTCGTTATTTCTCCAACTTATTCTTCTCCACTGTAGGAAAACTCGGCTTATAGGTTTCCAGTCGTGTCCCCTCTGTCCTTTGGGAACTGCCCTCTGATGTCCGGTTTTTGGACTCTTTGCCTCGTGTAGAAACATGGCTAATAAAGGGGAGAGATGAAAACATTTTCTTGATTACTTTTTATCCTGATTTTCAGTCTGTACCATCCTGCTCTGAGGTTTTTCTTTCTGCGTCATTTTCCGGTACTCCATTGCCAGCAGCCAACCTCTGACCTCCACCTCTTCTCCCTCTCTCCCTGGAGTTTTCTCCCAAACCAAGGTATCCTCCTTCTGCCGCTCCTTGCTCCCCAGAGACACCAGATTCTCCTGTTATCGTGCCCTCCTTTAGTTCTCCTTCTGTAACTGTTGGCCTCGTCCTTCGCCTATCCTTTGGGTGTGCTATGCCGAGCATCACACCCGCGCCTTCGGTAATTCCCTCCTGTCAGATGCAGGCTGATGACTTCAGGAGGTCTGACTGTCTATTTAGGTATTAGCTTATCTCTTGTGCGGTGATAGAGTCGGTGAGTAATGGGGGACGGTTTAGGGCCGCTGGTCGTTTCCCAGGGCTGAGTGAAACGCCAGACTACAACACTGAGTCAGAGCAAAGAGGTCAGGCTGTAGCTTTCAATGTACTGCCAGGGGACTGATCTATGGTTGTTGTCAAGTGTCAACTTTGCGTGTGTCACCCTTTCAAACAGTCCCACACTATCTAAGTACGCTTACACCGTGTCGCTAAAGACCGGCCCCCGTCCTCCTCATACACATGAGAGATTCAGAGGTCTTGCCTGAAAGTAACAAGAAAAACACACACACGCACACGGACACACACCCACATACACGCACATGCACACACACTTTCTGCTGCTCCCTTGTGACCGGATAAAGAGGATGCCAACTTTTGTACGTTGTGTTGTTGTAAAGAGCGCTAATGGGTTCAATCTTCTCAAGCACACAGGACAGACGGCTAAGACTCATGAATCCACTCATACAAGATGGTGTAACTTGATCATCCAGAGCTTGGTGTCACAATGTCGTGCATCATGTGAAACATCTTCAGAACCCGGCTGTCAAATTAACAGTCTCTGTTCATGCATGCATAGACACAGGGCAGCTTGCTTTTCAGCTTTTTTCTCTAACATTTGCAGGGACTTTCCATTGACTTGCATTCGTTTCTACAACCTGACCCTTACCCTAAACCTAGCCATTACCAGTACACACCTAACACACACACAGTATATCTGAAAGAAAAAAACATTTGAATTTTCCACAGTTAAAAGCATAAATATACAATATTAGAACTCCCGTGACATTATAAACTCAGACAATTAAAAATCTATGGCAAACTGCTCACTGCTCACTCGTGAGCAGTCACTCATGCTCACGAGTGACTGCTCTTGAGCTATTCTGCAAAGAACAAGCAAAACTTTCAGTCTCCATATGGCCCTCCCAGTTTCTAACAATGTGTAGATAATGTGTAGCTTCATCGATACTTTCTGCCTCAGCCAGCTCTTTGAGGACATCCATGATCTTCATTTGACTCAAAATGACGAGTTTGACACCCCAAGGCTGACGCACCCCAAAAACATGCAGCTGTAAGGTACAAAGTATTGACTTTATCTGCGTTAAAAACATTACGTATTGTCACTTCTGTCACATACAATCCCATTTCACTACATTGAAGGTTTTGGTTATGATGTTTCAGTATTTGAAAAGTGAAGGGGTGTGAATACTTTTGTGAGGCATCGTACCTGATGTGGGCAGGTGGCAGGAAGTTGACGGTTGACCTTCATGGGGCGGTGTGGCAGGTCTGGGGTCTCCCATCTCTCTTCTCACCTGGGACAGAAACCTGACTAAACGCCACACGTGGGATAAAAGCTGCATTTCAATCACTAATGTGTTCAAAACTTGTTGATATTCTACCAAAAGTGTGTCAAAAAAACACACTTTTGCAATTGCGGAATAAATAAGGAACACAAATACTGTATAGTCACACATGAATACGTTTGTTCATTAAGAAATATGCCGCACCATCGTCCTCCAACCACTTCCTGTCATCTGCTGCGTCTTTTCTGCTGGTTGAAACATTCGGCTGTCCTTTATGACTCGTGTGATGTGACAAAGCTGCTTCCACTGCAGTTTTCTTGAAATATACTCACTTTAATTAATCTGAAAAACCACCTCATCCTAGTGCAAAAAGTTTTTTAACGTGAGTTTCTACATTGATGTGTTTCCATTAAGCAGATTTATTTTTGTAATTCCAGTTTGTGCAGTTATACGACCAGCGGCAAACCAGCTAGTGAGACTTAGTGCCTTGGAGAGAGGAGGCCATGGTGTCATTTGGTATTCAAGATAATTGAAAAATAAAAACAAACAGAGCCGTGTGTCATTTTCACTCAGCTTCCTGGATTGCATTTCTACATCTGTATGTGTGGTTTACACTAACAGGAGTTAATCCTGCCTTTTAATGTAATCTGCATCACACAGACCTTTCTGTTTGCCTCAGCTCAGTGAACTGGATATATGAGGCTCATCACTCTGCAACATGTTATTTCTTTTAAATATCCTTCCATGTTTTGTGCGTATTGACACCGCTGCATCGCCCTGATAAGGAAAATGTAATGAGAGAGAGTTTCTCTTCAGACACACAGGTAGGAATATTCAGAGCGTTCAGCGTCTCTGTCCGCAGGGCTCAGCTCGGTTTGCTCATCATGATCTGCTGAAGAAGCATCCTCACACACACACACACACACACACACACACACACACACACACACGCACACACACACATCACACTGTGCCTTGCAGTATTTGAAATTGTTTACAGCATTCTTACTTCACTATAATCCATACGTTATCCCCTCTCATCCTTGGAGATGAAACATTTATACGATCAGTTTACACGTTTATGACGGCCTCACATTTCATATTACAGCAGAATACTGTGTACTGAAAGATGCACACCTTTTGATTTTATGAAGACGTCTTCTTTTTAATAACAGAAATGTGGTTTTTATGAGAAATGTTGGCTGTTTGGAGGGCAGATCGCTCACTCTGCTCGGTGTGCAGGAGCCGATTCAAAGTGTTGCAGAAGATTTTGAAGTTCTCACTGTCAATAATTCACCAACAGTATTCACACTTGCAACACTTCTAAATTATTCTATATTTGCACTGAAGTTTACTGATCCGAGCCAATGCAGGGAAGTTGACCAGATCACACAGAATTAGTTTTTCAGACCTTTTTCAAGAAGAATGAATGATGCTGAGAGCTGCCATTTTTCAAAGCATTGCTGTGCCAACATGAATCAAGACAGAGTTGATTCTATAGGGAAATCTCTTGCTATTTAAATAACATTTTTGTTCTTCCATTTGTGTTTCTACTGTTTCTAAAATCAGGCCAAGTACTTAAAGAATCAAACACCCATAGGCCATAAAATTATCCTAATTTGTTCAAGGAAGCATAATATGTCAACTTTAATAGCTAAACCTTACTAGGCAGGTATTCATAAACAATAGCTGAGAGAGAAAATTATTTGGTTATGATTTCTTGATCATCAGGTGTTACCTTACCTTGGTGATTTAATACTAAATGACTCATTTTCAGCATTTATTAATAGTCATCTACATCTTTTTGCAGAATACTTTTCAGAAGCTTAAAATTCCTGCTTAAAATCACCGTTTTAATTGATATTATGTAATAATGTTATTGTTGAGATGTACCTGTAAGTCACAAAAAGTGTGACCTGAAAAAAAAAAACGTCACTCCAATATCACTTTTTTTTGTTAGCATAATGACTTAAAGTTATCAAATCCTGGTAAAAAAAAAAAAAAAACGGTCTGGAAAATTTACAAATAAGAGAAAAATGTTCTAAAATTCAGTCACGTGAAGTAGTTTTTGGGAGTAAAAACACTAAGAAGCTTTGAGAATTAAACAGATGTGAGTTAACTGGAGGGATCCACTTCGCAAAAGCTGCCCGATGACTAAAATAATGTTAATTAATTAATCGGATTATCTAACATTTTAAATATTTAGCTTTTTTGAACTGCTTTAACATGAATTGAACATGTGACTTACCACATCCTGAGAATTATACTTCTAATTCTAAATTTAAAACTAGTTCTTGATTAGTGTCCTAAGGGACACTAAGGACACTCTTACGTACACTTCAGTCCTAAAACAGACACAGCTCTGTCCTGATTGGAGCTACAGCTATGATGTCATGGCAACCAGTTAGTATGTCTTTATAAATGATAACATGGGAGCTGAAATAAAAGTGCGCCTTCCGCAGTAAGCACTGTAAGTATCTCTACCAAAGCCAGCCTGATATATTTCCTTAAACAACCTTCCAGATTAAATGTTTGCCCCCAGCCTCACTTCTTCACTGACAAAATCTAATTTAGGAATGTCCCAATTTGTTTGAGGACAAGATTCCCATTTAATCGATACAAGCTGGACCTTTTGACACCATAAAGAAAATTGTGCCATAAAACTTTGATGACACTGTGATATAAATCCTACTTCAAGTCATTTCTTTTACCCACTTAATTAAGCTTGGGAGTCCATCCTCCAGCAGGTTTAACCTCACAAAGTCCTTCCATGTTGTTTGAAAATAAAAAATTAAAAGAAAAAAATCCCCAACAGCAGTAATTAGCGGGGTTTATCAGCTCTGCCGGAGACATCGTGGTCGATTTTTACGCCGCCGAAATTTAATTTAGACATAAAAGTCAGAACTTATTATGGACAGAATGCAGCACTGATGGGATTCTCTGCGACTCCATTACAAATGTGCAAAACTTTGTCAGTATTCCCCCGATGTAAAAAAAAAAAAAACACAATTTGTCAATTG
>NW_015113479.1:95028-123233 GCF_001443285.1 Poecilia latipinna | reverse complement strand
TCACACGGTCGTTTCAACCAGACAGCCATTTGTAATCCATAGGGGGGGCGCAGAAGAAAAAGTTTGGGAACCACTGGTTTATGCCATAGTTCATCAACAAAACATGCCGCACCATGATCATCCAACTACTTCCTGTCGTCGTCTTCTTTGTGGTTTTTGCCTGCGGTTGATCATGAGTCATGTGATGCGCAAAAAATGTTTCTATTTTGAGGAACAAACTAATTTCGATACAGCTGAAAATCCACCTAATGCTAACGCCAGATCTTTCCATCAGAAAAAGAAGATTTTTCAATATTATTTCCATTAAGCAAATCTACTTTTGAAATGCTGAATTCACAGTGTACACACATCTAGCTTGAAGCATCGGACGCATTGTTGATGCACATAGCGCATTTGGTGTGAACGCACCATTATATAGTCAAAGGAAACACTGCTAACCTTGTTATAGATTCTAACTGGTTTACAAGTCAGCTGGTTTAGAGGAACATGAGTGCAGCTAATGCCAGGTCTGTTGACTCCTGGCTCGGCCGCGGTGTGAGGACCAGGTGTGGAGCGCACCGATCCAACACCTGCCTGTCCTTTCCATCCCCGCTCATGTGTGCTCATATCACCGAAAAGCACACACAGGCAGAGAGCCACCATCCATGGATCACACTTCCATGACTCCTGTGAATGCACGCTGCACACCGTTTCCCCCTCACTGCTCCACCAACACACACACACTCACCATACCTGTTTGGTGGCATGATATTACAGCGGTATTTGGATCTCATTTTTCATGATCACCCTCCCGCTCCCCCAAGTAGTTTCCACCCAGGAGGCCAATGACAAGCCAACAAGGCCGTCACTGATCTGTCCATTGTGTTTGTTGAAATCAACACTCTGAGCTAATTAAATATGGCAGCCCTGCTTCAGTGTGTAGCAGGATGATGGTGTTGGAGTAGGGAAGGGGACGCGCTCCTCCATGCAGACTGCAGCAACTCATCCTGGCTGAATCTGGTCGGAACAAACTGCCAAGCGCGAGCGAGGTTCGCTCCTTCTGAAGCCAAAATCCAATTTACCACAAATAGTGCACACTTTGATGTCAGATGAGCAGGAATGTTCCTTCCAAAAAGCAGTTTGTGTCAACAGTGGGCTCAGATGTGAACACTGCAAGTCTGTGATTTGATGAAGTCTGCTGAGTTTCCTAGAACATTTTTTAACCAGTTTGAATAATAAACTGAACTTTTGACTGTGTTGTTTATTAACAAGGATCACTTTGAATTGAATCTACTTGACTCGATTGGACTAAACAAAACTTTTTCTGGAGATGATATACAAGTAAACTGAGTTGATATGTTTTTTATATTAAAAAAAAATAACTATCTGTCATACTGGTGAGAGGGAAACACAACAGGCCTCAACAGACCAGCCTATTAGATGGTTAGATATTAGCTGAAGCGCTCTTAAACCATCCTACTACAGTTTTGGTTCTCATTTCTAACAAACAGGTACACATTGTTTGCATCTGCAGAATTTGATGGTTTGTGTTTCCGTCACATTTATTCAGTGAAGTCTGCACTCGCCCTCAACTTACTCCAAGCAGGGAAAACCCTGGTGTATAAACTGTGACTATACTGCCTTGAGTTAAACAAGTGCACGAGAACTAAAAGCCACAATCGATGGAGCCCCAGTGCCTTGATTTGCCATGGCAACCACTGGACAATAAAGGTCAAGCATTTTCTCTGCCACTGTACAACATCTTCCTCCAAAGAATGCAGTCACGTATTAGTTCTTAAAGCAACACAGCACCACAACCATTAACTCTTTAGTCATCACACATATCAACATTTTCAAATAACTGGAGTATGTGTGCAGTTGGAAAGTGTTGTTGAGATGAATGACATGATTTAATAAAAAGTGGCAATGTTCTGACAAAAAATGACAAAGGAATGAAAGTAGCTCAAATCTGAGGTTTAAAATCTTTCTATACAAGCAGAAATGTGGTTTCCTATTCAGTTCGACTGTTTCTGAATAGATGACCGATATTGGAACGCTATCTCTAGGTTAGGAGAAACTCTGGGTGTCTTAAATAAAGCTTGATAGAAAAAAAGTTATAGTCACCAAATTGTTACCATGGTGTTAGGGTGTAAACTGAGCATATTTGTCTTATTGTCCTAAACTAAGAGGGTTATTTAAGAGTTTATAGTGGCCCGGTTCTGGTATGCCTGTTTGAGTTTCAGTCATAATTTCCTAGCAACATAGGCCTCATCCACACAGGAAAGTTTTAAATAGTTTCTACCCTGTGTCCACTCAGAAACAGCGTTTTAGGAAACCCTAAACATTATTTTGGGAAACAGGTTTCAGGGTGAAATTTGACTCTTGCTTATTTGTGTGGACAGCAGAAATGCCTCTTTTCTGAATGCGCCAGTGCTGGATTACATGTCTGTGGTTGTTCTATGAAAGACTCTACTCAAGCTTTGTTGTTCACCATTCTTGTTTTCTTGTTGTGTTTACCCAAGCAGCCCCTCTGTTCTACACTTTGCTTCATACAGAGGGGATGGACCCTCGGCTAGTGAGAAGCAATTGCTTGCTGAAGGCGTGAGCTCTATAAAAGCTTTAAATTTGACCAAATATGCACCAGATCAAAGCTATGATGCTTACTGGAAACTGACTGCAAGGAGAGAAGTGCCAAGCCGAACAAGATGGCTGCTGGATGTTAATTCAATATTTGGGGGCGTGGCCAACAGGGATTGAACGGCTTCCTTCATGCCATGGCTAAAACTACTGGACGACTACAATTCTAGAGCAGCGCAGAAAGACAACGTCATCGTCCACAACTTCTCCCTCTGCTCGGTGATTGGCTGTTCTCTGTGGATCAAAACATTGAGCAAATGGTCCAGTTTGTGTTTTTGAACAAAACGTTCCCGTGTCGTCGTGGCCTGAGATCTGACTCTGAACCTCTAAGCTCGGTCTTTTCTGAATGCTTCCACTGAAGCCAAGAGCAGATTGGAACCAACTAAGACGACCTTTAAAAGGCAGCTTGGGTTCGCGTGTCCCTCTTCTCCTGAACTTATCATAAACCAGTGCTTTTCAGAAGCCCTTATTTAGTATGAATTTTGAAGGAACTATCCAAGTGTTTACATATTGTGATACAGCTAATGATTTAAAAACATGTCCTCCTTGCTGTGATGCAGGATAAGACAGGAGTCTGAGCCATGTTGGAACAAGATAGCATTTTTCTTTTGTTTGAATGTGGGAGTCATTGCTTTATTCATCTGAAATACAGAGCAAATGATTTAAAGGGCCATTTCAGCTCATTTTCTCATTGGAGCCAGCTTTGGATAATACAAGCTCAGAACAATTTTTATTCAGTTCCTGTAGATAGGCTATTTTGCTCCATGTGCAAAATGAACATGTATAAAATCAGAATTTTCTTCTCACGTCAAAGCTGATCTACTTTTAACTGCGGCTCTGATTTGGTTCCTGCAGTCTCCCCGCTTCATTCTAATTCCACCAAGATGGCGCTCTGATGGCTAATAAGCCTGCTCTCGGTCTGTGTCCCGCGCAAGAGTGATGGCCGGGAGGCATCTGAGCACGGTGGCAACGGAGGGCAGGCAGCCACAATAATCTGGGTGATTAAAGATGAATTTATTCTGCTTGGCAACCTGGATGAGAACAAAAGAGCTGCTTTTGCCCCAGGTTTGGTGGAGGAGAAGGAAGAGAGAGAGACGGCAGGATGGAGGTGAAAATAAGTGCATAATTCAGATGATGAATTATGGCTGTGAGCCAATGATGATGACTAAACGGAGGTAAAAGGAGCTTTGGAGCCGCCTCAGTGTGAGGTGTTAGATCTACTTTTGTCTGCTGAGACGTACATGCAGCTCTCTAGATCGTTTGTTTCTACATGTTGCCTTGAAAAAATTATTCATACCCCTTTAACGTTGTCAGATTTTGTCACATTACAATGTGTTTCTTAGAAAATTATGTGACAGACCAACATATATCAGTGCATAATTATGAAATACAAGAAAATAAAAAACGACTTTTCAACATTCAGTCTAAGGCAGGAGTGGTTCAATAAAAGACGGTCTCTTTTTTACAACAAGGCGTTTTTGACCTCAAGATTTGTCTTAAATCGTTGTTGTTGTTCTTTTTTTCTTTTTTTTTCAAAAAGCAAACTTACTGACTTTTATAAACACCTGATTTATAAATTGCTCCTTTTATAAATAAATTTAGTTAGATTCAAGAACAAGGGAAAACTCTCACTTGTACAAGAAGACAAAACTACTTCGTGTTGGTCTGCCTTGTTAAATCCTCACAGGGACTGAAGACGCTTTTTTTCTTCTTTTTTTTTCTAGAACTGTGTCCCGACCACAAACTGAACTTTTTATCAGGCTGGTTGAATTTTAAAATGACGAAGAACAGGACACGTTCTGGCTGCCTGTTCCTCACGACTCAAACAGGCAACAAAAAACAGCAGCTAAACCACCTCAGTTATGTCCATAGTTGGAAATGTTCTGATGTCTAATTTTCCCATCTTATGGCCCATAATATGGGACATGGACATGCTTACGAGCTCATTTTGACACCAATAGGGTTCCACTTCCCTTAATGCTGAATCACACAATGATACGCTAAGTGATTTTCAGTCAAGGTCTTTTTCTCTGCTCCAGTGTACTTTATCCACAAAGGCATGGAGGGTCAGCGCTGCCAGCACCTATCAAAGCAGCAGACCTGCTTTGATAGGTGCGTTGCTGTGGACTTTATTATTTATCAGACATGTAGAGATCCATTCAAAATGGAGGATGAATGAACCGTCAGTCCTGATGGACCAGCAGGAGTTTGGTGGTTATCGTTCGAACAGACAGTACAGTAAAGTTGATGAGAACTTTTTGAAGAATCATGGTAATAAAAGGCACAGGCTTTTTTTTTTATCTAAAACTTTACATGTTAAAAAAAAACAATTTGATTCTTAAGCCAAATTACAGCAGCAGTGCATGGATGAGTCATTTTTAGCACTAACCTGTTGAAATTCTCTTCTGCATAACGTTTTTAGGATGTTCTCTTTTTTATGAGAGAACATCCCAAAGTTTCTGCTTTCACGAAAGAAAGGAATCAGGATTTTGGAAAAGTTCAACAATTCAAACTGAAACCTCAGCTCTTCAACAAAATTGGGCCAGTGACTTGTGTAAATATGCTGCTCCTTGGGAGTGCTGTCAACAAATGGCCTCAAACTGAAGCTAAGGACACATTATGATACAGATACGTTTATTGTGAGCAGTCCGATGTGCTGAGTGCAACACAGCCCAAATCATTACTCATCCACTACCGTGCCTGCCATTGTGTGAGAGGATTTGTTATCTGGTGGCTTTCTCCAAATGTTTTTTGTATTCACTATAATGTGGAAAAAAACCCTGAAAATATAAAATATATTGAAACTAAATTAAAAGCAGACAGTCACTTGCATTCACCAAGTCTGTATCTGTGGTTGTGTATCAGTGTGTGTGACCACAGAAAGCACAATGAATGTTCTTCTCAGTGGCAGCTTATTGGCTGAATGACGGTCTTAGTTCATTAAAAGCATCATGTGATGGACGGGTTTCAAAGAACAGCGCCGCTTTCAGTTCTGACCTCTTTGTCCTAATCATAGTGACCTCTAGTGTGTCTGAGGATAAACCAATTACCCATCAGCTCAATAATCATATTTATATCTTTATACTGAGAAAAACACGAGTTTCTTCAGAAAGTACGTCATGGGCTTTAAATAGAAAGTTGAACAAATGGAGTTGTGCCACTCATGGTGCCAGCATGTCGGAGTTACTGTAGTTCTGATTTGCTTTTCTTCTAGACTTTTGCTTTTTTTGGTTGAAGTGTAACTTTTTTGGACAATTATTCCCTCTGATTTCAGATGGTGTGCAGCTTGATGTATTTTTGCTCTTACTCTTTCACTTTGGAACAGTTGAACTATGGCAAAAAAAAAAAAGCTTTTATGTCTTTTTCTTACAGTCTCCATTACCATTTACAACAACTCTTTGACAATACTTGGATACATTTAATTTTCGTTTGAGAATGAGGAGAACATTTTTGGCACAGTCAGATTGACTGAACTTTTATATAAATACTCACACTGCTGCTGATCATCAAGCCAATTTGATCAGCAGTGCCTTACTACTGTTCTCCCTTACACATTTCTTACCTTTTAACACAAAATAACTCAGTTTTTGTCTAGTTTTACTGAGTATTTAATGACTATATAATACATCATGCATTATATTTTTATAAGGGCCTGGACTTTTTCCACATTAATTTCAGTTACTTATTTACAGGGATTTTTAATAAGTTAAATGTTAACTCAATTATTTGCTCTTTTTTCCACATAGAAAGGTTCCAGTCTGAACATTTGTTAATTTGTTTCCGGTACGACCATAAATCTGACGGACAAGCTACACCCTTAAAAGTGATGGATGATAAAGTTGCCACTCGTGACCCACTGGGGTTCATTTCTGCCCTGTTGGGTTCAAGTTGTGCTAAAAGGAGTTAGCCCATCAGCGAAGCTACTCAAGCTTAAAATCATTGCTAAACATGTAGCAGCTAACACTAATGTCAGAGTTCACTGTACACATTTCTAAAGAAGTTCCACGAATGATCAGGAATTCATGAAAGGCTGGAAGCTGATGGTTGGAGAAGCTAAATAACAGATTAAACTCAATAAATGTTTGAGCTCATATGTCTGTTCAATAACTCAGCAGCCCCAGTACTAATTTTCATATTTGAAGGCAAGAAAATTCAATTCATTTTTTTTTTTCATGTTTCGTACGTCTTCAGTATCCAGGCTGATGTATGACTATTCTCCCTATAAATATCTTTATGTTTTCCATCTTTCTCTCACAGAGGAAATAGAGACGCAGCTGTGTTAGAGATTCTGCTCTGTTATTGATCTTCCTCTGGCCAAAGTGTTCAGCAATCATGTGGGAAGGGGAATATAAGTTAAAACCTCTGTCATATAGAAAGAGTTTGCTACCTTTGTTTGTGCTGTAAGTGAGTCTGCAGTGCTCTAAGCTACAGTAACTGCACTGTGGTCCCCTCATCCAGCCTGGGCAGTGCGTTATGAATCGCTCACTGCAGATAATTACCAGAACTTGTCAGTGTCTCAGACTCTGCTCTGCCTGAAACAGTTTGGCTCTGGTAATGAGACTCATTCCTCTCAGAGATTCATCAAGGAATATTTTCAGGTCATTGTAGTTTTTTTTTTTTAAATCTTTCTTTTCAGAAAATAACTAAAAATGAACCCAAGAGTGGCTGTAATCCAGTTCAAGAATCAAATATGAGATTTAAAAAGAGAAGCAGTATGCTAACTCTTTCCCCCTCTATCACATATAAGCTTATGTACCTCTACCCACATAATTTAGGTCAGTAGAGTCTACCATCATTTACTATGAATCATAAGCTTCTGGCATGGAAATAGGCTTCCAACAAATCAATATGATGAATGGCAGTGGTTAAAGACCGAATGTGACGCAAATCCCATCGCTAGCCAGCTGTCGCATATTCAGCTGCGTTTTGACATCTGACATGTAGTTACTGCTGTCATCAGAGTCATGTGTAGATTTTTCTTGGAAGATATTGATTTTTGCATGTAGAATTTGATTTTTGATTATAGGACTGTGCAGCTTATTTACTTTAAAAAGGATCAGAGTGTGTACATTTCAGAAATAATATTGTCCGTCACTTTAATAAAGTAATGGGCTAAGTAATTTTATTTTATTTTTTTATTTTTTTATTTTTTTTTGCCAAAAGTGATTTTAGAATTTAAAAAAAAATGACTAAGGCCATTATTTCAAGAAGGTGACAATATGCAATACTTGAAAAACACGCAATAAAATTCCTTTAGTAGAGGTCAGTTTGCCTTGGTTTTGATTTGTTTTGATACTTTGTATCGGTATTGGTGATACTGATACTGATACCGATACCTTTTACTATTTACGTTGGTTATATCTTCAAATCACTGATCATTTCTGATTTTTCTTTTGCATTATTTTTAATCAAACCTTGTACAGGATTTTGAGTTATGTCTCCACAAAATTCTTGTGAAAATCAACACGATAAACAGAAACAGTAGAAAAACAAAAACAATTTGCGTACATTTTTCCCTAAATAAAGTGCAAAAAAAATTATTTTGAGATCAAACCAAAGAATTTTTTTAGCTAAAGTAATTTTTTGATGAAAATAAAGAAGGATTCTAACTGATATTAGTTCTGATATTTTAGGTTAATCTTGTACTCTTTACAAGATATTGTCTTGTTGCAAAACATCATAAAGACTTCAGTTAAACCAAAGTGTTATCTCTTTCAAAAATCAACATGAAACAATGTTATTCCTAAATAATTATTGATAATTCTATAGTTTCTAGAACAATGAAGCTTAAAATGGGAAAGAGAAACCCAGCAGTACTGATATCGATATCGATACCAATACCAATACCGATACCGATACCAATACCAATACTTTTATTATTTAAGCTTGCTATTTCATCAAATGTCTGATCATTAGGTGTTTTTGTGTTTGTTTGTTTTTTCCTTATGAATAATTTTTAAACGTAGGAGAATTTTTTGGAAAAAGTTTTACAGGTGTTTACAAAATACTTTAAAGAACATGAGAAACAGAACTGATAGAAAAAAATACATTTGTGTACATTTATTACAGTATAAAGTGCAAAAAAATGTCATTTGCTAGCAAATCAAATAGCTTTTTTAGGTATGGTTGAGAAAATACCATAAAATATAAAATAGATTTCAAGAAGGACTCTGAGGCTGAAGTATCAATCCGACAATGATACCGGATTGGTATCAATATCGATATTTTCGATCAACTGCTCTTTAGTGGACATTGTCTTGTTGGAGAACGTCATGAGGACTTGAATTACACCAATCAAAAATTTCAGAGATCAACATGAAAGACTGATATCTCTAAATAATGAATGATAAATGTATAGTTTCTATAACACTGATATTTGGGAAGCTTGAAGTGCGAAAGTGAAACCCAGGGAGAGCGGCATTCAGAGGCAGAAAGGAGAGCGGAGAATGTAAAACATTCACTCCTACAGGCGCTCTAATCCAGCTGCGTGTTTAGTAATGAGAGGCGAACAGAAGGGGATGAGAGGATGGTGACATATTAGGAGGCCGGACGGACGGACGGACGGAGCAAGGAGTGACGTTTGTTATGCAGTCCAGCAATTAGCGCTGGCACACACTGAGATTTAAACTCCAGAGGACGGGCGGGGGGAGCAGAGGGGCCGAGCCGCCTAAAGTAGGAACAGACAACTTTTCTTGGTTTTCGGGACTTGCTCGCTAAATCCTTTTGTCAGCTGTTGGAGCGAATGAGCCCGCTAAATGTTGTTGCTACTATTTATTGCTGCTGCAACAGTAGGCAGAACCAGTACGGTGCGTGTAGGAAGTAAAATAGAGCTATATTGTGGTGCATATCGTCACCTTCCTAAGATTATGGGCTAAGTCTGAACCATTCTTTGTTTTAAAAAGATTTTTTTAGACAAAACAAAAAATAACTTTTAGCAAAAATGTGATGATAAAGAAATACAACAATCGGAATTTTACCAACCAGTTTCCAATCTCCACTTTTAAAATATGCCAGTTTTGATGACAAAAATAGCCCAGTTCAAATTTCCTTTGAGAGCTACAAGACATTAAAATAGGTTTGTTAGGAGCAAAGACACCGCTGTGATAGAGAGCAGTCAGTATGGCTGCATGGTGGGCATCATATTTAGAACCATGGAGTTCATCTAGTTCTACATCTGTCTAACTTAAGATAAAAATAATAATAATAATAATCAAATGTTGAATCAGCATGAGCATGTTTATTTTGATATTACTCATCATCTTCAGTGATGAGTAATATCATCACTGAAGATGCCACCCATATTCAATTTCTTTGTGGAGTCTGAACAGCTCAGTTTCAGTATTTTTAACAAAAAGATGATTTCTGCCACTTTCACATCTGTGCTAATTTGGATATATATCTGATAGTTTTCAAAGTGTCTGCATCTGAACAAAATATTTCAGTTTTATCCTTTTTAGACGTGTTAAATCCGGACACAAAAAATGGCTGAAAATGATAAGTTCCTAATAACTCTGTTTTAGTGTCGCTGGGTGTAGCTAATAAAGGCTGCTGGAAACATTCAACACCTATTTTACAGAGCTGCTGCTGCTGCTGTAGAGCAGAGATCCTGTTGGATAGGGTCTGTAAAGCATTCACAAGACCTGCCACTTATTCAAAACTGCATTAATAATTTAAGTTGGTAACATGAGGGCATCTGTCCGCTGGGAGGCTGGGATAGGTTTGTATGATTTGTGACGGTTCACGGTTTCCATGCACTACTATCCCCCCCACCCCAAAAAAAGGGTCACAGTTGGATCTGGAGTTGTGGAAAATCAAAGCGTTTCCTGTTACAGAACCAGAAAAGGCTCCATCAGAAGATCAGGTTAAGCCAGAATCACCTAGTGCCTTACCTTCATGCAGATGTTTCCAAAACATTAACAAAACATCAACATCCAGCTTATTTCAAAATATGCAATCAACGTTTAAAAGGATGAGAGCTTTGATGTACTCAACCTTCCTGTTATTGTCTGAAAGTCTTGCGCTCTCTCCCTTTTTCACAGTGCCAGTTTATTAAATTAAAACAGAGACAATTACAGGTATGCTTAGAGCTGTGCCTATTATTTCATGTTAGCGGTTAGCGCAACTGGCATAAAACTGATTTCTTGAAGGCTGCGAGTGTTTTCAAAGCTAGCAGGCTCCATAGCAGATAGAGGCTGAAAGCTCAAAAGGATGAAACGAAGAACTCTGTTTTACATTTTTAGTCTTTATGCTATATATTGAGAAATACAAATATCAGCACCAGTATTACATTTAATGCGCTTTAATTTTGGCTTTTGAACTTTGGAACAAGGAGCTGGTGGTGGATTGACTCACATTTGAAGCTAGTTTCAACTGTATTATAAAGGAATGCGCAGATATGAACATTTGGGTCGATACCAATATCTGATATTAGTACTGCTGTTGTTGCCGATATTTACCAGTATATATTACATATATTTCCTTGTACTTTCAACACTGCGTAAGAATATAGGGACACCGCCTAGTTCAATACCTACATAATCCTGTGCTGCATCACTGTCACTGTCACATGACTGAACAAATACCACATGGTCAACCCCGTGTCCTGCTGGATCACAAATACAAACAGCAACAAGACGGACATAGACATTGGTCATTAATATTGGCCCAGTTTTACTTATTGTACCGACACCTATATCTTAAAAAATGTTGACACCGATATAAACACCAATATGTTGTGTATAGTTTGTATTATTTCATGTTGGGGCAATAGCCTTGTACTCCAGACCAGCTGTGAAGTTTGAAGAAAACTATGAAATAAAAAAAGGAAAGAAAAACAGAGGGATGTTGAAACAGAACTAAAGGGAATCCTTCAGAGTCTGAGTCAGATGTGTGTGAGAGGGAGAGCTATGGAGAGAGGGAGAGGTGTTGCAAAACAAGAGAGAGATTGTGAGTAGACGAAGAGTGAGAGAGCTCAGCCAGAGAAGCAGAGAGGGACAGAGGGAGGGAAAGAGCTGAGCGGAGGGAAGTCTCTCCACAGCAGCAGTTTGCCTGAGCGCTCCGTCGGACCGGCTACAGCTGTGGATCTGATGGGAACCGGCTTTCTCTGGAGACCTCACAGAAGCCCAGTCCGAGTCTGACGGAAAATGAATGATGGACGAGAAACGGAGGAAGAGAAGTCCAGAGTGACAGACTGATAAAGGTGAGCAACATCTGAAGCAAAAGAAGCAGAGGAACGAGACTTGGGGAGCCGAAACTCTGCAGGAAGAACTGGAGACTGAGAAGTAGCAACGAGGTCTGGGAAGAGGCAGAAGTGGGCAAAGTGACGGTGCCGGCGGTGCCAATTGTGGTGCCACCTTCACCCTTTCCGTCTCCAGGCGAGAACGGAGGGGGGAGGACGGCCGACGGAGTGGCAGGACGGGGAAGCTTGGATGGCGGCCGGGCACGGGGAGGCAGCTGGGGAGGGATGGGGGACGCCCGGCGGGATGCGGCCGTTCCCCTCGGCCGGAACTCCTGGGCCGATCAGATGAGCGAGATGTCGCTGAGCGGGCGAGACAGCCTCCCTCAGGAGGGGGGGAGGAACGCCAGGGTCCGGAGGGCGGTCCGCATCTCGTCCCTCGTGGCTCAGGAGGTGAGTGGGGGGCCGCAGACTCTGCTCCAGGGGCCGATTACTTGATGAGAACATGACAGTGTGAAATAGAGGGAATGGAATGTGTGAATGCCTTGGAATGAGGTAAGCAATCAGCGAGGTACATGTGCTCCATAATGCAGACATGTGTTTGAATTCACTGTCATCAGAGGACTGGGCTCTGGGACAATGTGACCTTTGACCTCATATCTGAAGGATTCTTGTCCTGTAAATGTGAAGAAATCAGACAATAATGAGCTCTGCTTTTTGTTCAACTGCATCCAGAGTCACTTTCTTCCACGTTTCACTCACTACAGGTTTTTAAAGGACAGAGTCACTTCTCCTGGAATGGGACTTAGAAATCGGTTCTTTAAAATGATCTTTTTGAATCTTGTCTGTTATTAAGGATAAAGCAGTTCATGGTGAGTTTATCACTAATGTGTAACGGATTTTAGCTGAATATTTTACTGTTTATTGACAGAATCCTACATACTATCAGCTCAAAACAGAAAACTTCCCTCAGTCAGGAGAAGCAGCAGAATAAACTTTCCTCTTTATGGTAACTGGATGAAGCTTCTGAACACTCAGTCACCCACACGTCCTCACAGATCTGCTTGGCTCTCCTTCAACGGCCAGTACATACTGGTGGTTCTTAATGGTTGCAAACAGCCTAGGCATGGACCAATTACTTGTATCAAGTTACCACCCACCAAGACTTTGACTAGTCACTGATTGATGGCCTCCAATGTTTCCATCAGACTGCTGCTAAGACTTGTAGAACTTTTAATGAATAATGCAGCGGTGCTCCTTCCCAACTTGTTGCTGTGCACTGCCATTCAGCCGGCTCATCCATCCAGCATGACTCAAACCCTGTCCAGCTAATTAACCAGCTAATGGTTGTGCTTCAGAACAGTAGAAAAGTAAAGAGCTGCTAAATGTTGTCATTTGTTCTTTCTGGGGGCTTTGGTGCTCAAGTCTGTGTATTAAAATCAAAATATTATAGAAAATAGTTGTATAGTTTTCTTTTTTGTCAACGTTACCAACCGAAGGAACCATTCTCGTTTTATTCACCTTAATACATTCTTTGTAGAAAACCATTCAACTATGAAACTGTGATATTTCTTCTAAGATTATCACACCATGAGAGAGTCTCATATTAGCCCAGGGGTAAGATAATGTTATTGATTTTTTTTATATTCCATCACATCACATTTATGTGTCATTTTTATGTAATTATCAATTCCAGAAGTCACGAAGAGATTTTGACATCACATTCTTGTCTCAGGCTCCTTCTTTCCTCACAGCGAAGCGACCGTCCTCCACCCCTACCTTTGCACCTGTGTGTGTGTGTGTGTGTGTGTGTTTGTTTCGGTGGTCTCTTTTACTCCCGGGGCGACTCGTGCCTCCATGTGTTTGGCACCATGACCGTCGTCATCTGCAGGGAAAAAAAAAACACATCTGCACGAACGCATCTGGGAACATCGGGTCCAAAAGTGCAGTGAACCCAACTCTGATTCCTTTCTTACTGCTTCCTCTTTTCTCAAGTCTGCCCCCCCATCCCTATTCCTTCATTCACCACTCCTCTACTTTCTCTCCTTTATCACCACGGCAGCTGTAGACAGAATGATTCTAACAGAACATGGTGGAGCAGGACACTCCAGTTTTAGCAGGACAGCCTGGCGTTAGCGCTGGGCTGCTTCACAATGTTGCGTTTAGGTGCTCTGTTCAGTTGCTGGAGAAGTGCTGCTGTTTACAGAGAGCAAAAAAAGCACAAGTGGAATAAAATAGTCCCAGTTTTATCACTAAAATCCTCTGTATCTGATGCATCACAAGTACATGCTAAATGTCAGGAAAATGTCATTTCTCCTGACAGAAAAACAAGATATTAACACACACATGGCACAGTGCGTATTGACAGTGTGTGTGCGTGCGGCAGCAGAATGAGGCGAGCTGAGCGCCATCAATACAAACGACTTTGTTTACATAAGGCACAAGTGAAGAACATTAGCCATTCTGACTGCTTGCTTCTGCTCCATATGAGTCGATTGACCCCCTTGAATTTAGGCGCCGTTAGATGAGTTCCTGGTAAAACGATGGCTGGCTGCTGTGGCTTCAGCTTTATATAATTTGAGATTAAAAGTTCATTTAATGAGGGAACCAAGCGTCATAGATTTATTGACCAAGAAATAAGCAAATAAAGCTGTTTTTTTTCCCAAGCTGAATTGTTTCATTTTCAGCTTGATGTTATTTTATAAAGATATTCACGGTGATGTCGTCATGGTGATGCACAACAGTGACAGCGTAATTAGAAAATGTGGACAGCGAGGCCAAACTGATTGTCCATGGCGCTGCTTGGCATTCAGACTTGGTGAGCTGATGGGAACGCACTCAAAACGGATTGTGAAATCTTTTTTGGCCCATTAAGCAGCAATAATTTAACAGTTTAATCCATCCAGGTTTAAACTGGATGGATTAAATGGTGCACAAATTGCACCATTTGTCCTTTTTCAGCTCCTCTCGTTCTCTTTCACACTGCACTGAGTCGAACGAACCAAACCCTTTAAAAAACCTGTTTGCCCCGCTCACCAGTGGAGGCGCTGCACCAAAACTCACTGAAGGAAAAACCTCTGAAGAAGAGTCTGTGAGCAACTTCCTTCTTCACGAAATGTAAACAAAAATGAAATGGCGTCAGATTTTATTGACTGGAGGATTTCTCTTCTGTTTTTGGTAAAAGACCACCAGTCGTTTCTCTTTCTAGCGCGTTTGTTTTGCATGTATTTACCCAGAATGCCCTGCGCTACGGTCCACTTCCTGCTTTTGGCGTTTACACGTGCATTGAACCACACCACAGTTCACTTCAACCGAACTGCTGAATGTTTGCTTTCTTTGGTTTGAACACGCAATCACATCTACCCCAAACAAACCGGACATTCTAGCCAAATGAACTGCAGTAGCTGCACTAAAGTCTGCTTTTAATTAATTTATTAAATATAGCTTGATATACCAAAATTAGATCCAAAAAATTACCCAAATCCTCATTTTATAACTGAGACCTTTTTTTGCCTCCTGAAAGTAAACTTGAAATAATTTAATCACAGGTTTTTCATGATTTACAATGGGGGGGGGAATTGCTTTTACACACAGGGTTTGTTTAGATTCTTTTTTTGTCTTCCTTGAAAAAAAAAGAAACAAAATTAAAATTTGGAAAACTGTCTTGATTTTACTCAAGTTATCTCAAGTCATCTTCTGTGGAGAAAAAAAAATAAAAAACAGAAATAATCTGCAAAAGGGTTGATACTTTTTCCTTGAACTACAGCGCTATGCAACTTCCAGTCTGTTCATCAGAAAAAAAACATTTAAATATTCATAAACCATCTCTCTTTCATGTATACATGTTGCTCCTATCTGTTTAAAATAAATAATGATGATCATTTTCATTTTTGTACTTTCTGAACATTTTAAGATGCTACACAGTGAGCTGGTAGATTTTTAGATAATCTCTTAAAATATACTGTTTCTATAGCAACAGAAAGGAAGTCTTCTTCTAAAACATATCTGTGCCATTCAAAGAATCAAGTCTGTCTACCTGCCTGTCAGAGTTCAGTCCTTATATAAAGGAGAGCTTTGTGTTTCTGTCTGAACCTGACACCATGCGACTGATCCAGCAGCAGATATTAACATTGTTCAGTAAAATGTTTCAAGTATTTTCCACATTCCTTTTTCTTTCTCAAAGTTGCAGCATCACACATATCTATTGTTTACCATTATGCCATGCCGTTGTTTGGTGTAGATTTGTTGACTAAATTAATTTTTTGGGACGGCTGGGTGTGTTGGTTGTTTGGCCTGCCTGTCTTCTTGGTGGTATCCATAAATCTCCGATCAGAGATCTAGAGAGGGGAAGAAATGGAGCCGAAGCAATCTCCATCCATCACCATTACCAGCAATGCCCTTGAATGTAGCAATCACTAGGTCTGGACAAATAAATCAAAACTCTTTTCCTTCAGCTTTCAATTGTAACCGCTCACCAACCACACACAAACACACGCACACACGCACGCACACACACGCACACTCCTACACACACAGAGTAGCGATTTCTCAAATGCTTTAGCTGGTAAATGATAAAGTGTTGCTGCTGGCCATGAGTGAGTCTCCAGCTTTCTTTTGCCTTCTTTTTGTCCCGCATTCTGTGTCAGTCTCTGGTATGCTGTGGTGGAAATGGAACTGGACGTGTACTGAAAGGCTGTCAAAGGCAGTGCTTAGTGCAAATGCCAAGCCGTTTACTGTGAGCGATGCGAGAGGTTGCAAAGCCACGGCGAGAGCAAGATTATGGACGATAACTTCGACTGCATTCAAAACTGGAACGATTGCCCCCGCAAAAGAAGCCACTGCTATCATTTGAACTATAATAAATGAACAGGCTTTTGATTTCTGATTTCTTTCTTGCAATAAATTTTTGATTTACAGTTTAATAGATTAAAATTAGTTCCAATCGAATTACACGTCCGGTGTAGACCTTCGTTCAGTGTTGTAGCTTGGCCGCCATCCAGCAGAGGGCGCCGCTAGTCAACCTTAAGCGCAGCCTCTCTGGTGATACCGGTCTTGTGAGAATTTCTGTTCCCTTGTGAAAATCTGTTCCCCCTGTGGCAGACAAAATTAACTTTACGCGGTTTTGTTTTAAAATATAACACTCGACAACCTCCTTAAATTTCACTTCAGTAGCACGCATTCAGCCGAGGCGAGGTGCGTGGCGGGAGCGTCAAGTTCTCAACAAAAATTATTGATGTGCTACGAAGGAGAAAAAGTCTGCGGTCCTCCTCCTCACTGAAGGTATTTATTAACGTCTTTCTGTTCATGGCATATTAGTGTTTCATATTGTCACCTTACTAAAAATGGCCCACGTCAAAAAACAGAAAGAGTTTTGTTTTTTCAACCACTTCTGACCAAAAATGACTTCTGCTATTATTTTTCCACAAAGTTTTATTCTACGGTTATTTTTCTATTCAGCAACCTAAGAGATACCTGTTTTGTTGTATTTGATAAATATGTTTATGTTTAATGATGTGAGAAAACCACATTATTTAATCAGTATTTAACACAACTTTAACAAAAAAATTTTGAAATGTAATGCTTTTTTTATGGAATGACTTTTTATTTAAAGACTTTTTACAAGAGAAAACTCAGTTAAAAAAAATGATCGTTTATCAAATAAACGTTAGTTAATTGATAAGACTTTAGACTTTAGATTAACTCATTAATCGATCACTTTAATGAGAGGTAACAGTTTCCAAGCTTCCAGAAACCCCATAGCTCTTGGGTATTTATGTTGAAGGTGAGCTATAATGAACTGAGTCATGATAATAAATACAGTTTAGTAATGCGTAAATGTTAGCATTTTGCAAGGGCTTGCTACTTAAATGTCAGTCGAATTTTCATGGGACTTTTGTGCTCAACTTCACTATATAGTTTTCCCCTCTCACCTTTTCTTTGCTAAATCTGAAAACTGTGGTGTTAATCTGCCCCTAATGTGCCAGTCATTTCTAGAAGAACTTTTCTGTGCACTGACAGTCTTACGCCTATGTCTCTACCAGTGTTAAACTGAATGTGAAGGTCAGTTTTCTAATCCATTTTGACCACTCTGTCGTCTACATGCAGCGTTAATTAATTGCAAGGTCTGTAATTAATTAATAGTATTTCAATCAAAAACCATATATCTGTAAAATAAGCAGGATTTTCCATTCAAGATCCATTTTTAATGCTAAATTATTGAATGATCTCAATAACAAAGATATTTATTGTTTTTATTCTGTTATCCAGGTTAGTCTACAGTGGTTCCATATGGTTCCACCTTGCCATTTTTAGATCACGGATTGAACAGTTTTCTGCGACATGTTCTAATACAAATTATCACCACACTTTTCAGATTCCAAACCATGCATCATTTTCCCTTCATTTCATAATTATTCACTACTCTGCTGCAGATCTTTTCTAATACAAAGCTAGCATGCCCCTTTTTTATCAGTCCAGATATGTGAATCCCCTGGTATTGTTGCTCCTCGCCCCCTCTCTGTGTGCTTCCACCCCACTGCCCACATCCAGCCCACGTTCCCTCCACTCTGTGTGTTTTCCTGTGGAAGGTGACTGCAGGCCTGTTGTGTTCCCTGTTGGCTGAGCCGGCGCGCTCCGGGGACGGCGGGTGACGGGGAAGCCTGTAGACAGACGCTTCAACGCCTAACAACTGCTAAGGACACTTGTTCTGTGACCTTTTGGGAGGCTTCAGCCAAGTAGGGCGAGCTCTCCGTCTGGACGGTGATTTGAAATGTTTTCTACAGGGTTTCCAAGGCAAACTTAAAGGGACAGAACCCCTTGTCTCACCACTAACATGCTAATGCAAATCCTAGTGTGAATGCTTGGCAGGCTATTAGGGTTTATTCTAGCACATTATTTATTCAGTTTCATTATAGACCCAACGTGAACCAGAGCTCATTTTATTAGCTATTAATATTTATAAAACATAATAAATGAGGCATTTGCTTCTAGATTCGGGGTCGTCATTTTCATGGTGCTGCTTTAAAACAGAGAAATGCTATTGCTTCTGCTCCCTTCTAGTTGAAGAAGTGTATGAAGCAAGAATTGGGGTGTGTGTGTGTGTGTGTGTGTGTGTGTGTGTGTGTGTGAGAGAGAGAGAGAGAGCAGAGAAAATATGAAGGGTCATCTGAGCTGATAATCCACAGTTATTATTTTTTATTATGAGTTGTATTTTCTGATTCTGCTTCAAGATTCCATTTCTAACCTTTGTTCCCACTGGATGAGACTTTACACATGTTCTGTACATCTTAGGTTTACAGATTCAGCTCAGCTTCAAACACTTTTTGGTAACACTTTATTTGAAGGGGGTTGAATAAGACTGTCATGACACTGTCATAAACATGAATAAGCCTTCATGAATATTTATGACTGTTGTCATAAAGCGTCATTCGGTAAATTATGACACTTTTAATACAAAGTTGACATTATTCAAAATGTCTTTGTTATGACAACTTGACATTAACCAAGAAATCATTATTGATATAAATTTGTTATAAAATAATTACTGATTGCACTTTAAAAATTAGGTAAATTTATGTTATTAAAGGTAAAGTTTAAACAGTAATGACGCGTTGAAATGTTGCGGGCTCTCGGGACTAAAGTTGCAGAGCAATGCAATAAAGGATTCACAAATCCCAAACAGTATTTTAAATAACCTTCGTCTGAAGAGACGCCAACTTTTAGCATCATTTGTGGCTAACAACTGAACTTTAACGTTAGACTATAGATGTTGGAACGGTGGCTCTAGTCAATAAAAAATGTCAGAAGGGAAAACATGCTGACCTGTGTAAGGAAGCCGTCCCCTGCTCCAAAGAGCTCAGGAATGTACCCCATGGATGATTAGAGATGTTTATATTCAGGTGAGAATTCTCTGACACCCTTTTCTGAATTTGCCTTCTAATTTTTCAACATTGGTGACATTCAGCACTTTGTTGACTAGTACCTGCAAAACTTGATTGTTGTTCACATTAAATCATAGGTTGCTCTTTTCAACACGGTAGCATGCTGCTGTACAGAGTAAAAATCATTGTCTTTTTGAGAAACCCAACATCTTGTTTGGGAAGTTTTGTATGGATCAGTGCACCGCTGCTGGCATACCTGCAGAGTCTAATGGTTGTTGAACACAGCTGTCTGCAGCTAACGCAGAGGTCAAGTCAAGCAATGAAAGCAAACCAAAACACTGTGTCGCAGCAGTTTTTATGTTTGCAGCTAATATTGTTGCACATAAACATCCATCCATTTTCTGTACACCCTTGTCCTTAGTGGGGTCGGGTGGGGTGCTAGTGCCTATCCCCAGCTAACGTTTCGGGCGAGCGATGGAGTACACCCTGGACAGGTCGCCAGTCTGTCACAGGGCAACACAGAGACAGACAGGACAAACAACCATGCACACACACTCTCACACCTAGGGAGAATTTAGAGACCAATTTACCTGACAGTCATGTCTTTGGACTGTGGGAGGAAGCCAGAGTACCTGGAGAGAATCCACGCATGCACAGGGAGAACATGCACATCCATGCAGAAAGACCCCAGGGCAGGAATTGAACCCAGGACCTTCTTGCTGCAAGGCAACAGTGCTGGACATAGATTGCTCATTTTTGAAGTAAGTAGACTAGCATTTTTTATAACCTCTTAGGCTTGCAAGCAGACGCCTGAGCTGAGAACGCCTTTTAGAATGCAGTCTGTAGCCTAGTTAGTCTTTGTAACTTGGACAAAATAAATTCCAATTTTTAATTACAGTTTTTAATCATTGTCAAAAGCTTTTCAGGTGAAGAATTTGACTCTCTTGTAAGCAAGTGAAATTATTAGTAGTCTTCTTTCAGTCAGCTAGCCAGCAGCAGGAGTGTTGTGCAAATCTACACACTTCTGAAAGAGCAGTAGGACAAATGGTTTTGAATGACTTAAAGGCCTTAGTATACTTTATGACCGATGTCTCAAACATTCCTAGCATTGAAACAGAAAGGTTAGTATTGACTTATATACAAAATGACCACATGACATACCAAAAAACACATCTTAAGTTGCTAATTTTCCTAACTTCCTGAGGCAGCCAGCGATGCTAATGCTATCTACTTATAACTGTACTCCTTTTTGTCTGGGTTTACACTTTGCAGCTTTGGGCTAAATATTAGATATTAAATTTCTTTGTAAAAGACTGCTGCTCTGACTATAGCCTGATTATTATCCTCTTCTCAGTGATGAGTTGGAATTCACTCTGCTGAGCATTAAGGTTAGCTACCAGTTAGCATTCATTACTGGACTGATGTCTCCAAGACGGCTTCTAGTAGAATGAGCATCTTACAGGTTGAAAGGTGTTTTTTTATTATTATTCTGTAACATCTTGCATTTTGCTAGCTCACCAACTGCAGAACTTATCAAAGCTACAAATAGCAATATTTAGCATCACACCAAATTTCAGTGAAAGTGAAAAATATGAGAAGTCAAAACATTTCTGGAAGAAACCAGAGAGCCAGAAAATGTAATTGTGGAGTAAAATCAAATGGATACATTTTAAATCTTAAATATAAGAAAAAACTGTGATTTCTATTAATGGTGTAAAGTGACAGAATTTTAAGAACTCTGTGTTGTATGGTTGATTTTAAAGACAGTGAGGCTTATTTTGCACATTCTAACTTTGACTGTGCTAGAAACTTTGATCCAGTTAAAGCCTAAATCCAAACTGACAGAAAATGGCAAACGGTGATAAAGAAAACTTGAGCTACAACTGAATCTGTACTTTAGCACGTTTTAGCCAATCAACCTGTTATTTTTTTTAAATGACTTATTTGAATGTAGTTAATGTTGTTGTCATCTCCATCTGCTGGTCCATGATTAATATTACAACATTTTTGACTAATATTCCCTCAGATAAGTGAAGAACTTTTTTTTTTTTTAAATCAATAAAAAAACCTGGATTAGTTTAGTTTCTACAAGAAATCAGACAGGTACATAATATAATTGCAGAGTTATACGAAATGTGGAAATATTGGCAACTTTTCCGTTTTTATCCTGCAGATAGTTTTTTTAAAAACATTTCTATCTCATGAAGCCTGTAACCACACAATTGCATCAGTTAGCATTAAAGTTATGAGAAAACTGAGTTACAGGAGGTGAAATAACAAAAAAAGAGAGTCAGGGATAAATATCCGGACATTGAAGGATGTAACAGTGTATGTTTCTATAATAGTGTTAGATCAAATTAAGCTGGTAAAACTATAACCTTCTTTCTCCAGAAACAGAAATATTCCAGCAGTAGATGGATGGTGTGTTATGAAATTCTGAACTTTCTGACTCTGAAGGTAATTTTGTTGGTTTTTACTCCGTTTCGGTCTCCTTCTCTACCGCTCTGTATTTTTCCACCAGAGCCAGCCTGACTGACTCTACTCCTTTGTGGAGATGACACCTCTCTCTCTGTGTGGGCTCCCCATTCATTTTTTTAATACCCAGCAGCATTAGTGACACGGAGATGATAAATGGAGAAAACTGGTCCAATTCCTTTGCTCTTGGAGCCTGATTCATTCCAGCTCAGTCGATAATGTGACAGAACTTTTATTCCCCCTCCGTTTGACTCTTCTCTGGGGTTTCTTTCCAAAAGGTGTGTGCTGCAAAGTGATAGTCAGCATTATGAGGTATTTCTTTTTCAGGACAAGCCATCTGTATGCATTCATGGTACCTTTTTACTGTGTCACACAAATAAAGACTAAAGCGTTCCCAAAGGAAAGACACAAAAACCTCATTAGTGTTCCCCTGTAGCTCTAAACTCTAGCAACTTGCTGTCATTCCTCTTCTTTGAGAACTCAGCTAGAGCAGCGATTCTAAAGAGCCACACAATGATAAATTTTCCTTTTCACAACCTAGCCTTGGGTAATAATTATTTGTAAGTTATAGAGTTCAGTTCCAGTTGGAGCAACATTTAAATATACAGTGTGGATTCCAATACCTAATAACACTGTTTAAACCGATTTAAAATGTTTCCATTAAAGCTGCAGTGTGTAACTTATATAAAAAATAGTTTTTACACATTTGTTAAAATTGTCACCATGTCATAACAATTATGTCATGAGACAGATGTGTCTCATGACATAATCTGTGAAAAGATTGATCTCCTCCCTGAGCTATTATTGCAGTTTGAAGAAATTAACTGCTATTGACTAAAAACATCCAATCAGAATCAGGAGGAGGGGCTTAGCGCTGTCAATCAACCTCATTTACTCACTGCTTATTGTGCTAATGGTGGATAAACAACTTCCTGTTACAGGAAAAAATTTTATCCGCAGTCATCGGTGGCCATGTTTTACTAGCTTTAGCATTCACAACCAGGCCTGTTAGCTGCAGCGTAGCACACAGCAAGGGGAAGAAAAAGGGATGATTTTTAGATACCACTGGTATAAGGCAGTGGAGCTCAAAGTTTTTCACTGATTATCTGTCTTATACCATACTGTCACAACATAGTGACAGTTTGAACACTTTTATAAAAAAAAATATTTTTTTGTAAAAATTATGTACTGCAGCTTTAAGAGCTGATTTAGGACACTTTCATACTAGCCCATCTAGTCCGTCTGCCCAGAAAGTCTGGTTCGGTTGGGCAGGTGTGAACGTGTAATCGGACTCTACAGCAGACTCTGGGACCGACCCGAGTCTTGGCTTGGTTGAAGTGAACTCCAGTGCATTTCAAATGTGAATGCCAAGTGTACTGAGGACCACTTCAAAAACAGGAAGTTTTCTATAGCACGGGGCATTCTGAGTAAATACAACCAAAACAAACTTGCTAGTCTAGCATTAGCGGGAGAAATGACTTGTCTTTAGCCAAAGACAAAAAGAAATCGTACAGCCACTAAATGTGAAGAAGGAAGTTGCGCTCAGCGTCTTCTTCATGTTGTTTCCTTCAGTGGTTTTTGGTACAGTGCCACTACAGGCAAATAGGGGAACAGATTTTTTAAAATTTTTTGGTAGGTTTGACACACTGCAGTGTGAACAGCACCAGAAGTGTAATAAAAGTTGCAATTTTGGTCCCCGATCAAACCGGGTCTACCGGATATCAGCTGTGAAAACACCCTGACACTCTGAAGCTGTGAGTTCAAGATAGGCATCCAGAGATGTTGGTCCCCGGACCAAACACACAACACGCTTCGCGCTCCTAAAATCTGATGAAAACTTCTGAGTTGTTGCTCTTCTGGATACATTTTAGCCCAAGGATTCCAGTCAAATCAAATCGTCGCCGTCCATCACCCCGGAGACGGGTCGTAGCGATGTACCATTGTGGATGTCCCACCCTCATTCATCAAGACGACAAACGACTCGTGAAGCTCCAGTAGATGTTACTCCTAAATCAAAAGCATTTCAAATAAAATGCTTTTGATTTGATTTACATGGAGGGCAAAATGGCTGAGAATGTGGCTTCGTCTGTCAGTGAGCATGATAGAGAGTCTTCTAAGACTATTCACAGATTATAAACACACACTGAATTTTTTTTATTAGGATTTTTAACAACTTAACACAAAGTAATGCATATTTGTGAAGTGGAAGGAAAGAGACATGCTTTTTAGAACTTTGCAAATAAAAAATTAAAAACTGTAGCACATCTTTGTGGAACCACGCTTTGACTCTGATACGTCTGGTGAAGCCAGAGATCTTTAAAAGGCAACTTACTACTAAATTCCACGTGTGTAGTTAAATCTCTGTGTACATGGTGTTTATTGATTTTGAGATGGGAGAACGTTCTGGATAAGTTTAGAGCTTCTGTTGTCTGAAAATGAAGAGTTTGACACAAGACCTGACCTTCCACCTAAATGGGCAGCTGGGGTTAAAGTCAACATTAATTCGAAAAGTCATTTTGATTTGATTTAATTTTAGTTTAATTAGGAATGCTAGAGTTCGATGCTAATAGGTATCAGTTACAATGTTCTCGAGATCTATTCTGTCTAGTTCCAAATTTTGTGCTTTGAACAACATCATGCTTTATTTATTTTACATTATATTTAGAATTTCCAATTTGCATTCCTGATCCATTTGAGAGAATGTTTGTTGTACTTTATTTAGTCAGTTTCCTAATTACTTATTCTACATTGGCTGTTATACTCCTAACTGCATTCAGTGAACAAATTAAAGTAGTTTTTACATGTTTGGCCCAGCTTGTGAAGCTAGTGGTGTATTCAAGTGTGCTGTACTGGTGCAGAGTTATCAAATAAATTTGTAATTCAGTACATTTCTGTCTGTGTTTTAAAAAAGAAAAGTTTGAAATCAGTTCAGTAAACTTTCTGGATCACATTGTTATCGGTCGATACTACACTTCAGATATCTGTATCGGATGTGAAAACAATGAATTGGTGCATCTCTAAAGAATACCGAATACACTGTAAGACTACAGTTTTTCCATAAACCTTGCTAGCAAGCTTGAAATGCAGTGTACTCCAATTAGTAAGTGAATTATATTTTCGTTACATTGATAAGTATATGAATGAATTTCAGCATTTAGTTTAGCTTCACTTTATGGCACTTGATCGTGTTTTGTTGCCAAACATGCTGCATTATGGTGATAAAGAACATGGGCAAACTCTGGTGAAAAGCCATCCACCCACAAGCTTCCATTGCCTAACAGGAGAAATGTGTCATACCACAGTAATGTCCTCCCGATTGGCACTACAGCGGTGTGACCCTCTCTGCGCTCTCTCTGGCTCTGTGCAGGTCATTAGAATAAACGATGAGCAGACCTCGTATGAATTATGCGTCATGCATGTTTTTGTTGCTGGGGATAAAAGAGGCCCGGTTTTTCTCTCGGGCCACTACATGGGAATATAAATTGGAATGAATCACCACTTTTCAGAGGCCATCTGATAATGTGTTCAGATTTATTTGTGTGTTTGTGTGTGTTCACTCAGCATGAAGCTTGTTAGTGTGAATCTGAAACATTGCTAAGAGAGAACACTCCTCTGAATATATTCAGGATGCTAGCAGAGATATTTAATATTTTATGGAACTTTGGTGAGAAAATGTTGGGGCTGTTTGTTTTTTAAAAAGAGGTGGAAAAAAAAAAAAAAAAAAAACTTATTGCATGTTTTTCTAAACGCTGGACTCCTTAAAGATTGTTGCGGAGAAGTTGACATCTATAGATGTCATTGATAAATATTTATTTTAGAGAAGTTGAACTTTAATATTTAAACTACACAAGGGATCAGGAATATCATAGCCGTTGCCTAGGATACCCTTCAAAGCAAGCTGGTTAGAGATGCAGGGCTAATATTCAAAAAATAACATGTATCCATCTGCTTGATGTGTGAGTGCACAACATTGATTCTCCCATTGTTCAGCTTATTGGGGCAGGATTATGTAAAATATACTTTTCCAAACTTTTCATCATGTTATTCCCTCATTTAAAACATATGTGGAGTGTTGCTTTGACTCTTTCATGCATGTTTGAGTAATCCTTTAATCTCCATAGCAACTATTCAGCTGTGCCAAACACCTGGGTAGACCTACCTCCGCCTTTGAGAAGCAGATCCTCTTCAGAGCTGCACTTTCCAAGCATTATTTGTAGATTATATGTACATATAACTTCCACAACTTCCTCCTCAGCTCCTTCAGACTAGCCAGCAGCAATCAGAAAACACCTGGTGGAACTGCACCTGCTGAGCTCGTTGCAGGAGCTACTTAGTGCAATGCTGGTAAAAACATTGTTAAAGGGTTAATAGAGGAACNATCTTGTGATGACTTCCTGAAGGTGGAGTTTCAGGAAGAACAGGGGTTTTTAAAGAGACAGATGCCCAATTTTAAGGGGCTAAATTACAAAGTAATTTTTTTATAATCATATTTGATAAATATAGCTTGTTATTAACATTGTAAACAACTCTGAAAATATGCAAGCTAAGCTTTAGTTTTTGTCACTACATTTTAATATGAAACTGAAAACTGAATTTTTGAGGTGCTGAGGTCCTAATGGGCTTCCATAAACAAATTCCACCTACAGCTAACTCCTGTCGTATCCACACTGGGGCTAAAAGTGAAGCCTGCGGCTGTTTGAAGAGCCTGTTGCCCTTCACTTACTGCACCCGCTTTAGAGACGCTAAACATTAATAAGCCTCATCCTACTGCTGATGGATGATTTTGCCCAGCGACTTTACAGTTCGTCCATCAAATTAATGTGAATCTCTACCTCTGACATGACCTTAAAGAGGTTACTTACAAGGAGGAGTTCTTGTTGTAGCCATATTAGTAATGATTCTCTTAGGCTGCCCTTGTGGCTGGACAGGTCTGTGGAAAAATGTTTCAGCTTTTAGGTCCCATCATGTTATATTTATGTCTTTCATAACCAACAGCAAAGATTTTAATGCACTTTTTTTATTCATTTACACTGTCCACCACACTTGGCACAAAAACTGCTGGAGTTTCATACTCAAATACAAAAGCCAGTTTATTCTAGTTTTACTTGAAAGAACCAGCTTGTAGAGAAGAAGTAACTATGTGTAAAGATCAGTGGTGGAGAAAGTACCCAAAAAATGTACTTAAGTAAAAGTAAAAGTACCACATTAACATTGTACTTAAGTAAAAGTAAAAAAGTACTGGCTTTTAAAAATTCTTAAGTATTAAAAGTAAAAGTATTTGCTGAATGCATTACCTAATCCCTAATACAATATCATTAAGTGAACCGATCGTATTTAAGTTTAATATATTAGAAATGTGCCATTTTAATGAACAATGCCACAGATAAAGCATGTTTTTATTATGTGTACTCTGTAACATAAGATATGTGATTCTATGCATCATCATTTCAGGGATGGAAACATCTTGTCTCCTGTCCCAACATAGCATGAACTTTTTTTTTTTTTTTTTTTTTTGCCACTAGTGGCTTTTATTTTGAAAGAAATCCAACAGAAAGGGGAGGACATGGAAGTCCTATAGGATAATGAAGATCCCTCCGGAAGAATCGGATCGTTCCTGAATGTCATATCACTATATTGCACTTTGGTCTCAGCGTTGTCCCACATTTGCGACACCTCAGTCAACACCTCCACACAATAATTCAGCGCATGAATGACAACTTTTTTTCATCGCAGATGCAACATGTGTGTCTCAGTCTGTACAGCTAGTTTTGCTAGCATCACGTCCACAGATCTTACCTTTCTTTAAGCTTTCCTTCCAAGTGACGCTAAAAGTTGGATGAAGTCCCACCGTGAAAGCGAAGCGTTGCTTATTTTACATGTTGCCATATCTTATGATTTATGCATCTAATTACTGAAATTAGACAGACATCTTCTCCCGCTCAGAGGAAACCACTGCGCATTTCTTGGAGCTCCGCGTGCGAGTAAAGGTGGAGGCGATGGGTGACAACAGACACTAAGTCATGTTATTGCTTGGATTTTATGGCGCCACTTTAAGTCCC
>NW_015113479.1:70205-92444 GCF_001443285.1 Poecilia latipinna | reverse complement strand
GTATACAAGAACAAAGAACGGCTCTCAGTGAGGCTTCAGTCCCATCAACCTTAGTAAAGATCCGTCCAGAAGAATCGGATCGTTCCTGAATGTCATATCACTTCGGTCACAGCGTTGTCCCATAAATGCGACATGTCAGTCAACACCTCCACACAATAATTCAGCGCATGAGTGACAACTTTTTTTCATCGCAGATGCAACATGTGTCTCAGTACAGCTAGTTTTGCTAGCATCACGTCCACTAACTTACATTTCTTTAAGCTTTCCTTCCAAGTGACGCTAAAAGTTGGATAAAGTCCCACCGTCTGTGAAAGCGAAGCGCTGCTGATTTTACATGTCGCCATATCGTATGATTTATGCAGCGCTATTATATTACTGACAATTAGACAGACATCTTCTCCCGCTCAGAGGAAACCACTGCGCATGTCTGGAGCTCCGCGTGCGAGTAAAGGTGGAGGCGATGGGTGACAACAGACACTAAGTCAAGTTATTGCTTGGATTTTACGGCGCCACCTTAAGTCCCTGAACGTCACATTTTAACGGACAAAAAGCGCAATGCAGCTTGGATGTAACGAGTAACGCGACAGTTTTGTAGAAATGTAGTGAAGTAGAAAGTACAGGTACTTACTGTAAAATGTAGGAGTAAAAGTAGAAAGTACCCATTATTAAATCTACTTAAGTAAAGTACAGATACACGAAAAATGTACTTAAGTACAGTAACGAAGTACAAGTACTTCGTTACTTCCCACCACTGGTAAAGATGTCAGGGAATCCCATAGAGAGATTTGCACAGAATTAATTATACTTAATTCTGTGTTTAAGGATGACAGAGAAAGCTTTGTTGACATATTTGAAAGCTTATCTTCCTCCTGCCTCAGAGATTTGTAGAAGTACGAAACGTTCCTAAAAGCTCAGTGTAAAATTTTGCTGTAAACACTCATTTTTCTTCATTTGAACCTTTTCTCTTGGGCAAGTTGCCTACCAATCCAATTTGCACTTTATTGTGTACCAGACTGAGCAGACTGCACTCTAAGTGTCCATCATAAGCCGGTTATCCTTTACTTATCACTTTCTAACGTCTGCCATGGTCTTCATCAGGTGACGGATCGGCTGTTTCCGTCTCGTTCCGATCATTTTGTCCAAGCTGGGAAAAACTCCCAGCTTCTTTAATGGTTCCTCTATTTCCATTAGTCATTTTAACAAGCTGTCACCACTTCAGATCTGAATCCCAAAGTAGAATCCATCCGAAGTTCTGTTCCATTTGTCTGATAATCACAGAGATGGCTCACAGTCCCCAGGCTGGTTGGTAGTTAATCCATGCAGTGTCTAACTAGAGAATTCACTCACAGATTTTAATCCATATAACTAGGATTTCATGTGATCGTCCTACACTCTAATTTAAGCAAAATGTATGTTTTTATTTCCTTCACAGGGCCTCTCTGCCCTGAAGCTTGTCTTTCAGGGCATAAATCTGTTCAGGAATCTGTTCCTGTAACATAGTGGTGGCTTCAACATGCTGGGGGACAGGGACTCTTGTCAGAGTTAAGGCAGAGCTTAATACAAGTCAAGTTTGTTTCTATAGCACATTTCAGCTACAAGGCAGTTCTAAGTACTTTATATGATACAAATATGATGCAGTAACCAAACATTGCATATTGTCAAATTTCTACCATAAACATTCAGCATGTCACATAATAGAATGATTTAGGGTCAGAGGTCAGCAATCTCTTCAGTCCAAAGAGTATTTTTTAGCCCAAAGCAGTTTGTCTAGAGCCATAGAATCATCTTAAAGTTTTCAATAAATAAATAATTTTTTTGCAATATGTACTGATATATAATGCATAAAATATTTTGTGGAACCAAAATAAATTGTATTGCTTAAGATTTCAGAATGAGTTTATACATTTATGAAGCAAATGGTGTTTTGACCAGTGGAGTCCTTCCCATATTTATATTTACCTTTAGAATGGTAGCTGGTCAGTTTCATAGATGGATGGATCAATGGTTGGATGGATAGATACAGAAACTTGACCTGGTACAAAATAAAGATTAATCTGTTGAAGAATATCTATGCTAATATGAAAATATGGGCCGTTATAGATATCCGATGTTATCGTTATTGTTATGGCTGATAACAGATATTTCCTGATATTTTGTATCATATTGTATATATTTTCCAAGCAAACCACAATCCTGCACTGCATCACTTTCAATGCCACGTGACCAGCCACCTACATTTCCTCTCCTTTCATTTTAAGGGTTAATATTGGGCCAGATTTTTTTATCGGACCCATACGTATTAGCTGATACCGATGCTGATGCTGATATATTTTGCTGAGCTGTTTTGGGGAATAAAAATGGGAAAAGTTTCTACTCATAGATGTGCAGACTCCAAAAGTCTTGCAGCTGTAGTTACAGGAAGGAGCTTCTGCGTAGAACTTACTCAAAGATGCATCACGTCTCAGAATTGTTTTTCCAAAAAAAAAAAAATAGTAGTTTGTATTCAATCACACCCAATTCCATAAACAATACTCTGGAGTTTGTGTTTGTAGTCTGACAAAATATGAACCTTTAGGGTGTGAATACTTTTTCAATTCCCAGCAGATGAATGTGTGCAATTAGACCCCACAGTCATTAACAAAGCAATCAGTGGCTGGTTTATGTAAGTTGAAGTTGCATAAAGGCTGCAGCTCTGCAGGCGGAGTGTATTATCAGGTAGTCCACTTAATGATGAACAAATGGGCTCCCTGTGGAAAAATAGAGCCACAAAGAAAGAGAAGGAGCAGAAAGCCAAGATGGGGATAGAGGAGAAAGTTAATGACGGAATGACATCGGCTCCCTCGGCGATGTCTTCTCATGGTGTGTTGTGATTTCCCAGCCAGGGAGGGGAGCTGCTTGCTCCCAGATAGAAACAATCCCAGCAGAGTTCTCTGTTCCGATCCGGTAGCATCACACAGAGCTTCATCTGGAGACTAAAGCTCCTTATCAATGCCACCATAACCGATATTGATGTGTTGTCCTGCACTTAAAACTAACATCTGGCCCAGGACACCATGTAAAAGTCAGCGTATTTGGGTGATTACGTTGGCTGTGACTCCTTCCAGAATTTGCAGCCATCTGTGTGAATCTGAGCTAAGCAGTCATCAAACAAGATTTCTTTTTGTTTTCCCCACAGCCATCATGGACACACACTTTTTTCCCCCCTTCTTCATATCTGCTGGCTGTGATGGCTGTGATGGCAAACCGCAGCTGAGCAGCTTAAGCTATAAGAGGTTTACTTCTTAACCCCCAGCCTATTTCCTTCATTCCTTTCCTTTATTCTCTTGTGTACTACCATGTCCAGTGATTGTGTATCCTCCCATGTTCGCTGTCCTCCTCTGGCCTCTTTTATCACACTCCACCCTCATCTGTTTTCCTCTGCCCATTTCTTTCACCTCCTCCCTGCACCACGCTCCAACCTCTCTCTCTCTCTTTTTCTCCTCCACTCCAGGTTTAAATTTAGATGGGAGTTTCTCTTCGCTGTATCCAGGCAACCTGTACCCCATATGTAAAGTGCCAGTAGTGTTCAAATCCTCCTCCTTGCCTGATCTCCTTCTCTCCAGTATACCCCATATCTTATTTTTCTACCTTTCCTACGTCTCTTTTCCCCCTTATGCATCTGTGTGTTGTCTTTGTTTATGCACTATGGGTTAAGTAGTCATGTGTGGTGTGTGTGTGTGTGTGTGTGTGTGTGTGTGTGTGTGTGCGTGTGTGTGTGTGTGTGTGGCTCTGGCCCAGAAAACTGAGAGCATTATTTACCCCCGGAGTTATGAGCTGTGTTGGGAGAAAAAGGGCAAGCGGAGAAATCTTTGCACCCAGCCAGATCCCAGACCTCAGACATCATCACTACAGCAGTTAGAGAAGTAATTACACTATCACAGTTAGTCAGGTGTCCAGGATTTCATTAAGCCACTTATTTAACTTAAATGTATAAAGACGTGTAAGAGTTTTCATTCCTCTTGAACTTTTGAACACTTTGACAAGGCACAGCTACACCGTTTACCAGATTTTAAACTCCAAAAAGGAATTACAGTACAAAATGTTGTGTGATGGTGTGGTGGAAGAAAAAGGAAACATTGTTTTCAATACAGTGGACTCCCACCTATTTGTGAATTTTTCACACTTAAATATTTGAGGAAAACTTGCCTGCTATAATGTGGATCCTCGGAACAGGCTTTGTTCATGGATCTTTTGAAGAAAATGTCTAAAATATTCAAAAGAAAATACAGCTTGGGAAGCTGAAATACCCAGATCTAATGCAACTTCACATGCTCTTAGTGTTTGCAAAGCAGATAATCCAGGAGCGCCATTTATTTCACTTGGCTCTAAATGACTATATCCCCAAGTTGTGGAAAGGTAAATGTCTATACATTTTACAGTATAATTGAGTTACAGCTCCTGTGGTTGGGGTTGTCATGTTGTCAACTAGCCTCAATCTGAAAAGCAATGTGTATGCCACAAAACCCAAAGCAATAATGGAGGACGTGGAAGCAATGTTGAACGATCTGTTCAGTCTGTGACTTTCTGACAGACTCTGCTGTGAGTTTTTACTAATGGTGTGTTGGGTTATTGTAAGGGAGTCGGTCTTGACACACAACCAGCGACTCCACCCCATAGCCAATGGATGACCGACAGTCTTCTGCCTTCAGCCCGACTCCACAAGTAGGTTCCAATAAAGGGGTTGGTACAACGTAACCGTTACTAATGGAAACCCCATATGACCACATAGAGCCAAGATGAGCCGCACTAGATTAAGAGGGCCTTTCACTTCAGCAGTAGTATTGAAACATTCTACATGATACTGCATTCTTGCTACTCTGGCTGGATCCTTGTCTGTCCTTGAAGCTCGTTTGTTTTGTCTGTGAGATTTTAAGACTCATTTTGTGTATGGTTGATTGATTTCATAGTCAACCATTCCCATAGCCTAAATTTCTCATGACAAATTCTTTCATTTCCCACAACCTGTATGGATGCTAGCAAGCTTGATGTTTGCTCATTTGGAAATTGAAGTGACAATTTGGATGTTATTTGAGTCTCCCTTCCTCGTTCCTAGGCTGTTCATCACAACAAGTGGCCACAAATCAAAAGTAGAAGCAAGAATCCTTTAATACTTCAATCCTTTAAAGTGGAAAATGACAAAGAAAATTTAAAATGTTTTGACAATTACAACTGTTGGAGCAAAAATTGAAATTGAACAATCAATTTGATTAGCTACGAGATGTATCACATAACATTCAGGTGATTATAGTTTGAAATTTGGGATTATAATTTGACAAAATATTAAAAATTTCACTGAGAATGAATTCTTTTGGAAAGACCTGTAGGTATTTACCCCAGACTTGTGAGAACCACTCAGAAAGACTGCACATGATGTTCGACAGGTCTGTTTGTAGAAGACTGATGAAGAGCTTTAAACCATTGACGAGTGATGTGTGTGTTTGCGTGTGCGAGTGTGTGTATAGCCCGGCTTCCAGCTAGACATTAATTAGAGACTTGAGAGAAGTGCACACCTCTGTGTGTGTGTTTGCCTGTTTGTTGTGGTACCATTAGGACAGGTGCAGTTCCTATAAGTGGCAATAGCAACCCATCAAATCCACAGCTAGTTCAATTTATCACCAGGCCAGCTGGGTCCTAATTATGAAACTGCTGTCACACACTCCCACTCTGTTTCTCTCCACCTCTCAGGATCTTCCTCACACACATGTATGATACAAAACCCAACCGGTTTGTTTAAAAAGCAAAATTTTTCTCTACCTGCCAGAGTTTTTGTCATTAAGAATGGCTCCACTGTATGAATAATTCGGTTAATGAAAGCCTGTGGCTAAAGAGACGGCCAGCACAGTGAATCTAAAGTAGAGAGGTTTTGTTTGCAGCACTTAAAGGTTTGGCTGTGTGGTAAAAGAGCCTGGACAAAAGAGTTCCCTGGGTCTATTTATAGGATATGAGAGAAGAACAGCTTTCTGGAGCAGCTATGTCTTCTCTAACCTCAGTAAAACTTTTGTGGAGCATACAGGTGTGTTAACAATGACATAAGAGGCCAATGGTTGTTCACTATTAATCTTGAAGGGGTTATAAAGCCATTAATAAACAATTTGTACTCCATAATTCTACAGGGAGAAATAATATTCTGAAGTGGAGAACATTAAAGATAGTTGACTCTCTTCTGAAGAGTAGATGTCCAAGCAAATTCACCAAAAGATCAGATCTTGTCTCAGTTCATTTAATAAATGTTCAAGATTATCACCTTGTAAGTAGTAGACCAAAAATATGTATATGTTTTGGAAGGGATATGGTAGAAACCCATGTTGCTTTAAAGAAAACAAAATGTATTTCTTAAGCCAGACAAAACTTGGCTTATGGGAGCTTTATAGATATTGCCTAGCTGTTCATGGCCGATGCTGAGTAAGTGGGGTTAGTGCAAAGTAATGTAAATGAACAGTCTTTGTTGACACCCCCATTTTACTCATTGATGCATTCTTTGAAACCTTGAGGCCTGTTTTGTCACTAGTCTTGTGAGAGAGCCAAACAAGACTAGTGCCATATTGTCTGTATTTATTCTTCATCTCAATGTGTTTGACATAATTGGAAAGCTTAGAGTGAATGATGTAGAAGACATCTGGAGAATGTTTGGATCATTTGAGGGACATAGGTGTGCTGAAGCAGAGACACTTCTAAAAGTTGCAGGACAGAGGCTCTTGAAGACTTGAGTTGCCCACCCCTACTTTAGAGGATTCCCAGGCATGTTCCACTGGGAGCAAATCCAGAACTCCCTCTAGAGACTATATCCCTTTAAATATATTTGGATGCTCTGGAATTAGCTTCAGAGTGTTGCTGGGAAGAGGGATGTAAGGGTTTCCCAGCTGGACCTAATACCCCCATTGACCCAATCTCAGATAAGTAAAGGAGAGTAGATGCATGGATGATATTATGTAGAGAGGACTTTTATTACTCAAATTTGTCAGTGTGTTGCCTCACACAGAGGTATGGTGCCTTTCTTAGCAAGTAAAAATATAAATTCCCAGCCAAACCTCAGTAGAAATGTTGATTCAGCTGCAGGATTATTTTGGCCGCAATCGGCACTCTTCTTTGACTTGGTTATGTAATATTTCTTTCTGGGCTGTGCTTTACAGAGGATGATCAAGGTATTCTAATCACAGCACACCAGCACCAAAACACTGCATCCACATACTGTAGATATGTGCATACTGTTACCTCATCCTTCACTCTGTCCCCCTCTCTCCACTTTGTCTGTATCTCTCTCTTTTTCTTTCTCTCTCACTCAGAACTCCTTCTTTTCTGATTACCCTCAACACGGCATCTCATCTCTTTTGTGCACAGGCTTATTTTTTTTTCCTCTCATCGAAACACGTCCCTTCTCTCGCTCCTTTTTGCTCTGCCACTCTCTCATTCGCAGTTGTACAAGTAATACCATTAGCCGAACGCCATAGTAGCTCCTTCTCCGTCTAACGGAACCAACTCTCCTGTTGCCTGCATCCTCAGTCTCTTTCCTTCTCTTCATCTCTTCTGTTGCATTCTTTGGATCTTGAGTGATTCAAAGCCGTTAGCAGCCAAGAAGCAATCCGCCAGAGGGCTGTTGCAGTGGAGGGGGCAGTTGAAGAAACTCATTGAGTGGAAGAAAATGAAAGTGACGCTGTTGGTGGTTTAAGAAGGAACCACGGGTCAGCTGAGGGCTGATCTGAACATTGCAAGAAGAGATCAGAGCTGAGGCTGAAGACGGATGTAGGTACATCTGGATCAGAGTGGGAGCCGTTTTCTAGAAGACGGGAAGCAGGAGAACGGAATGACCATCCTCCTCTTGTGTGACATGTGACCACATCACCAGAGATGAGGCTCGGTCTGCGGCGCTCTACGGCTTCTTTGTCAACTTTGCGCGACAGCCTCTTTGTCGTCGTAACGCTGCGCAGTGAGCTCTCTGAACAGGTCCACGTGGCTGGTGGTCTCTCCAGCCTGAGGGGCCGCAGTGACCCTTACCCCTCTGCGGTGAGCTGCCGCTGAGGATCATGGTCCTGCCTTCACTCCTCAAGCTCCTTAACGTCTTCCTGCGCCAGTCGACCTTTACGAAAGCTGCCGTTGCCATCCAGCGCCGCTGCCGCCCATCTCGCCGCCCTCCTGCTCTGATGCCGCGCCCGCCCGGCCTGCCGCTCTCTTGCCACCGAGGGTGGGAGGCGAAAGAACAGCCTCAACAGCTGTCCGGTGAAGGAAGAGAGGTGAGACAGAACTACAGCAAAGTGTAATATCTGAACTTCCACAGCATTGTTTAAATGGCAATGTTTCTGTTAGGCAAAGAAACATGTTCTACTAGTTTTCATCTGACGACAAAGCAGGAATAACCTTTCTAAATTCTGTCCGGTGGTGTATTTTTCATAAGAGCTCACACATTAGAGTGGAGGCAGGCCATCTGTCCAGTTTCTGGCAACAATACAGTAGATTTGTCAGAACAAAAGGGATATGTGATCTTAACTGTTTTTCAAAGTGGTAGATCAGCTCAAAATTTCTTTAGGTAAGTCAATGGCTTAATAGGAACTTTTGACAGTTCTCTTTTTGCTCAAGCATTGATATTGGTCTTTTTGTGCCGCTGTGGGTTTGTTCTTTGGCCCACATTGTCTTCAGGCTAAACAGAGTCGCTCTCCATCATGTCAGCTGAACGTCGAGTGCCAAATAAAACAGGAAGCCACTGCTCTACATCCAGTGTTTCTATTAAAAATCCGTTGTAATCTCAAGTTTTGCAATATTTGTTGTCAAAATAAAAACTATATGCAAAACAATTTCAGACATGCATGAATACAAGTAGTTTAAAGTCCCTTAAACAAGCAGTGTTGCAGCTTCCACAAGGTTCATTTGAAACAGAACCATCCATCTGACTGAACATCAGTCAGTTCATTCAACCAGTTCATTAAATTTGCTTGTACCCCTCACCTCCTCATTTCTCTCACTGTTTTCATAGGGATCAAAATCTGTGTTTCGAAGAAGCCATCTCATCCCAGTATTGCCAAAAAGAAGTTTCATCGTAGTCAGCAGATGAAGAAAAGTTTTTTTGTGAAATAAAATAATATCTGGACATGGATTTTGATTTTCCTCATGGGAGCCAGAGCCAATCAAGAGCTATGCATATTGGTGCCCCATTTCAGACTCCACCAAATACTAATTAGACATCATCATGTTAATTTTTGCAGTTAATTTTTGTAACATTAAAACTAACAACTGTTTGATAATATGAATGTAACTGCTGGCACAAGACGAGACTTGTGAAAACAATCCGTTTTTTCCCTTTTGCTCCATCCAATGTCAATGTTGAGCAAGCTCTGCACTGGTGGCACCATAATTCTGCTTCACACTCCCTAGGGTGAAATAGACCTGGAGCTTTATAGTTTTGGAAACAGCAAACAGAAACTTGAATATTTAATTTTACATACTGAATTTCTTCATAGACCTATGTGCACCCAGTCAATGCACATACAGTACAAATTACCAATGCAACCCAATAAAGTCAGGCGTTCTTACAGCAGCATATATGAGTCCTTGGTCTGAAGGGTTTCCTCCTTGATGGAATGAAGCTCGGCCTCTGATTTGATCTGTTTGATCTAACAGATCATTTTGCTTCTACACTTCCTGCTTCCTCTCTGTGTCGTGATCAAGCACTTGGCTACACCAAGCTAAAGCCGGAGTTCAATTGAACTGCAAGTGATTCTTTAAAGCCCAATAATCAAAGTGGCAGACTACTGTTTGCTTCGTTTGCCATCCATGCTGTGAAGCTCACTGACCAGAAACCAGCTGACCATGCGCACGCACGCACGCACGCACACACACACACACACACACACACTCTCTCTCTCCCAAGCACAAGCGACAAATGGTGGTTAGATGCTTGTACATTCATCCAGTCGTAACAGATCAATGGTCTAATAGGCAGCACATTTTCACCTATTCTGCAGGGCATATAGTCGTGATACAGACCGGCAGTCACATTTCCAGCTTTGGCTCAGTCGTCCTCTCTTTCTCACTTTCTCTTTTCCTCCTACACAGCTTTCAAACGGGCCCTGTTTGACACCTGAAAGCACCTTTTAGTTTTAAGCGTACCTACTGTCAGTGCTGAAAGTTATGCAAGAGTTTGGCAAGCTCGGAAATAGGATGCTGTACATGAGTTCTTTTTTTATTTTATTTGCATATTTTTTTTCTTCATAGCTTGGTTTGTTTGTATTTGAGAAAGCAATTAACGAGGAAGTCCAGATTTTATTTTACTTGTTTAGCTGCTGAATTTCTTCAACACTGGTAAATATGTTGGATTTAATAATCCTGTTGCCAGGAATCTTGTGTTTTCAACCAACTTCCAGTGCTAAGCTAAGTGCTAAGTGCTAGTGCTTGTTTAGCATTAGCACTAGTTGGCTTCTGGGTAATTTTGGTCAGTCAGCCACTCCAGGGAGTGTTCCCCACAGTTACATGTTTTCTCTATTTGTTAAATGGCAACTGTTACTTTGGCCTTACAAATAACTTTGCTCCCTTTCTGCATTTATAGAAGTGAGTGAGTTTATTTTTCTTTGCCTGATATTTAATAGAAGTTTTAATAGAAGTTTGTGATTAATCACAGATAATTAATGATTGTAGTCTTTTACAACATCCTGAGTAATTTTTTGAAACAGATCTCAGGTTTAAGTCCTGCTTTTTGGGTAAAATATTTTTGATGCTTCCTCAAATTGATTAACACTAACTCTGGAAAGCATGACTGATTTGATATTCCTGACACCTACACTATACTGTTAGATTTCTGAGACGTTGGTAAGAAGAGTTGGATTGAGACCTGTTGTCGTTCCAATCAGAAGAGTTTCTACTCGCCCCAAATGTTCACTTGTTGAGCTACAGGCAGAGGAAACTCAAGCTATTCAGAAGAAGCCTGTTTGGGAATCCCAACAAGTTTGCACAGAAAAATCTATCAAAATCTATCATGCAATTTTAAAGCTGGTCTTTCTTTTGTAAAGACAATTTTCTCTAAGCTAGCTGTATGAAGGTAAAGTATAAGAAACTGTGCTTAAATGTTTTATGGGGAAACTATTGAGAGCACCGGTGCTGCCAAATTTCTCCAACATGCCAAAAAAAAATAATAATAATTACACTTCCACTGTAGAAATATGTTTTTTCCCATTTAATCATTGATCCACAGAGGAAATGGAGAAAAAGAACAAGCATGAAACCAAAGAAGATGGAGTAGCAGTACACCGGGTTTGGGATGGGCCGATCATGGAGGAGATAGCGATTACTCCGGCAATCCCAGCCTCCTACACATGTTCTGAACAACACGCCCGAAGCAGTTTGCAGAGTCACTGAGAGCTCTTGAAATATGTTTAGTCAGTAGCCATTTTAGAAGTCCCAGAGCTGGTTTTGGCTAAACAGGCAAGCATAAAAAATGTTTTCTGCTGCTTTAGATACACTCATTCTCTTATATGTTCCAGCAGTGTGTGTACGTCTGTGCGCACGCTTTGACAGGAACTTAGCTTTTTGCTAATGTGGAGGTGTTGATACTTATGAGCCCGACGTCAGAGAAAATTCACACCAATATGCCTCGTGTGTGTTTTTCCTCGCTCGGCTCAGCTTGGCTGGGATTAAGAAACCCTGGCGACGACTTAATACGCACCCTGCCTCCGTCGCCCAGCTGTGAGGCGCATTTCCTGGTGACAGGAGGCAGAGAGGAAGCATGGAGAGAAACTGATTGCTGCTGGGATTATCAAATTCCCCCACTAGGACATATTGCTCGAATGTTGCCCAGATCTGTGCCCTGAAGTAATGTAAGGTAATATCCTGTGTTTTATTGGGCTGGCTAAGCTGGAGAGCACCTTCCCTGGTCAACAGTGGCTGGCAATGCAAACAGCTGGTTGCAGCAGTAAAAGGAACGGGGGGAATTATAAAGAAGGGATTTTAGGAAGCCAGAGGGTTTTGTTGTAATGCCACTTGGAAAAGGTTCATTTTCAGAGCCATAAAACGAGGAGGTAATGACTTTGACCTCTTCCTTCTTTATCCTTCATAAATTGCTTGCTGTCTGTTTATTTTGTGAGTGCACTGAAAAATTGGCTAGCTAATAAATTGGCATTGATTTCCTTAATTTTGGAAGATAGTTGATCAGCCAATACTTACATGTGAAGCCGATCTTATCCACCAATCTCATCTACACCAATAAGGGTTTAAAAATCAACCACTTCCCTCTATTGCTCTGCTTCTAGAGACGTTTGACTGTGAGCCCAGGTTACATCTGCATCCTTGCAGTTACAATCGTCACTGCTTTGTTGACAAGTCGGTGACTTTCTTGCTATATTTAGCAAACATTTCACCCAAAAAAGTTGATGTCGACCAAAATCGGAATCGGTAGGTAAGGCTATCCCACTGAAAACTGCGATCAATGCAGCTCAAGTTGTTTCTTTTTGTAAACTGAAAACTTCACATCTTCTCACAAATGGATAATTTAGTCAGAAACATAAAAAAAAATGCAATTGATAAACAAGCAATGCCTAGTCTGGTGGGGGCGCATGCAAAGCCTGGTGGCCCGCCAGGCTTATAACACACCCTGATTTATCTCAGTGGTTTCCATTATTTAACTAGTTTGGTTTGGCTAAATAAACTTTTGTTTGAACATGTTTCATCTTGGAAGGTTCTCATAATCTCCTGGCTGTGGGAGTTTGTTGCTTGCTCTGTTTCTCTGTGGTCAGTTCAGTGCAGTGGCTTCCTGGGTTGTTGGCTATGGACCAATAACCTGTTGGTTTTTTGCTTGCAGTGGACGTAAAACGTGTGCAAACCTGTGGAGGAGGAAAGGATTCCAGGCTTCATGGTCGATCACTAATGTTGCTGTACTGCTTGTCAGAGGCTCTACTAATAATTTGGGACAAACAACGTTGATTGGGGCCGTTGTGCTTTTTCACTGATTAAGGCAAGTTTTATTAGATCATTCAGCCACATTTAAACAAGAGCGCAGCTGCTCCATCTTCAGTCTAGTTTCAGAGGCATCACCAGACTTTAATCTCTAGTTTCCAACCTTGCTCATTGATGCTGTGATTTAAATAGGCCATATCACAATCCAATAATAACTACAGCAATTGCGATCCCAAAGTCTGTGTCTGTATGTGGCGAGGCTTATGTCTTTGTGATGCTTTGTGCCACAGAAGATTAGCTGGATATTCACATACAGAGCATCTTCCCACACCGGCTTTAAAAGCCACAGATGATGCTTTGCACGATCCACTTTTATTCTCAAACAAAACTCAGTGATTTGGTGATTAGGTGCTTATGTGCAGATCGGATAGAGTTCAACAATCAGTTGTAATGTTAATTCAAGCAGCTCTCATATAGATATTGAGCTCATCCGTGCATGGAAAGCACTGAGCTGCATTTATTTCACCTCGCCTTCCTCTGTCTTTACCACTGCATCTCACAATTCTCTCAGCAAAGCCTCAATAGGAACAATTGTAGACATTGAGATCCACTGAGAGCAAATTTTCCTATTATACTCTTGCCTTCCTCTTAGGTCAAATTATGCCTCCCTACCTAAACATAGCATGGTATCGCTTTGGGCATCGCTCCAAAGTGATATCCAACATCGCTTTGCAGAAACTGTAGTTTCTTTCATGAATGTAGTATTCTCACAGCTGACAGTCAAGAACACTCGACTCGATTGGAGACCAAAATTACATTTGTTCCATTTTCAGCTGTTGCTATTCGCTTTCATGCTGCAGTGTGTCAAAGGAACCAAACCCTTTGAAAAACCTGTTTCTCCTCCTCACCTGTTGCGGCGCTGCGCCAAGAACCACTGAAGGAAATGACATGAAAACCTCTGAAGACACTGAGCGCAACTTCCTTCTTCATGAAATGTGAACAAAAATAGAGTAGTGTCAGATTTTAGATTTGGAGGATTTCTCTTAAGTTTTTTGGCGGAAGACCTCGAGCCATTTCTCCTGCCAGCGCTAGATTCATGTGTTCATTTTAGTTGGATTTACCCATCACGCCCTGCATTGTAGTCCGCTTCCCACTTTTGGAGCGGTCTCTGGTCCGCTTGGCGTTCACAGATGCATTCGAACCCTACCACAGTTCACTTCAACTGAACAGAGACCTGTTGAGGCTGACCAGAGTTCGATTACACATTCACACCTTCCCAAAAGAACCAGACTCAATGTGCAAACGAACTAGAGTACGGTTAGAGTGGATAAAACGGTTCTGATGTGAATGCACCCATAGTGTCATCACTGTGCTTCATTTAAACAACTCATTTATACTACTTAATGTTAACTTTGAGTCTTCCTTACTCACTGACAACTTCTACATCGAAGATTGTTGGTGTCAGTGCAACATGTTAGTACATAGGTAAAGAGTGATGATCAAAGTTGTTTCAAATCTATTATAATCTTCCAGTTATTTTACTTCACTGATCTTGTAAATGTCAGGTTTTGAACACACCGTTGGGAACAGCACATTAGTCGTGTCGGTCGGCATAGAAACTGTAGACATTCTGTCTGCTGGTATTCATGGGGGTCAAAGACCCCCATGAATACCAGCAGTATAGAGAACATAGAGCTGTTCTCTATGCTTTGAACAGCAATAATCCACAAATTATTGACTTCTTCTAAAATACTTAAAACCGTCTACTTTGTATTGTATTTATACTGTATGTTTAATTCCAAGTATACCTTAATACGCATGAATACGCCAAGCAGAAATCGTTTTAGCACTACCGCAGAAGCTAACATCTGCTAGCTAGCATTGGGTATTGATATTTTAACAGTGTCAGTTTCTTTTGAATATTTTATATAAACTACACAAAAAATGAGTGAATTGACTGGTTTTCCCCCAGTGATTTGGTGTTACATTCCACAATAAAGCGTCAGGTGTTGGCTGTTTTCCGTACTAGACTTCAGCTGTAGATGTGTTGACTCTCCTGAATAGAACCAAGTTAAAAATCAGCACTGAATCCTGGTTGTTTTATAAAATATAAATGGATGCATTGTTTTAGCAGGTAGCTGTCATCTATCACTTGTACGGAAACAACTTAGTGCTGCGGGTGCGGACCTAACAGGGCCCTGTCGTATGTTAAACATGAAACAAAGCATTGCATAAATCTTCCGCTGAGTGTGATTCTGTCCCTGTGTGGCTTCACACATCATCGTCTTGCTTCCATGTGGCCTTGTTCCGTAGTTTGAACCTGATGCATGGTGGCATGCTCTGATCACATGCAGCTCCCTTTAAAGTCACATGAAATCCCATCAGTTTTACACAAAGCAAACCCTGTTATCAGCGTAGGGCAGTTTAATGCTGTCCAAATGGGAACGTTTTTATCCACAGTGTTTTTGTTTGCTTTTAATTTTATGTCTTAGGTTTATTTGATAGGGACAGACACACAATAATATAGACAAACTGTATAGAACAGCAGTCTGTATCATTGTTCTTGTAGCTTAAGCTAATTTGCAACACTTGTTCCAAAGCCTGTCACAATAAGCAATACATTAATTAATCACATGATAAATGAAAACAAACTCAATCATTTCCATTTGCAAGATTTATTGTTTTTTTCTTTTCTCTTAATTTACCAAAAACTGGCTGATAAAAGTTTTCAGTTTGTTGCTTCATAATTAAATCTATTTGTTATTTCTGTTGTTTTGTTAATTTATTTTGGATATTTAAAATGTCTTCTACTTCCAGTGTTAAACGTTCATTAGAATTTAAAGTTTGTGTATCTTTGATAATGTGTTCTTGCATCATTATGCCATTATCATTATTCAACTTAATTATGGTCTCAAACAACAAAATTATCATTTATGGCAATAACTTCTGGGACAATCCAGGTAAATTTGTTATGGTGACAGGCCAACTTGTCCCCTGATGGGCTTTTCTAAACAGAATATATAAAAACTATTAGGAAGTGAAATGGTAATAATAATGTAAAATAATAAAGCATGTTGACAACATATACGAAATCATACATAAAACAAATAAATTAAAAACATGACAATAAAAAGAAGCGTTAGGTGAGGGTATAATGCCGTTTGACAGGTTTTTTCTTTTTTTTAGCATATTGAAGCTGGTTATAGTCGTTAAATTAGTAAACTTGATCATTTGTTGACAGCAGAAAGACATAGAGGAAGGATTTCACCATCGGTGCAGATAAAATCCTTGAGAAAGTTATTGAACGGCATCTCTGTTTCTTAGTTTGAATACCAGTAGATGGATGCCGATTTCCATGTAGGTTCACACACAAGGGAAAGAGATTTCAAAATTAGGCATAGAGTCGACTTATGAGTCTTAGAAGCCTCTTTGTGCTGCAGACGAACAAATTCTTGAGCATTTGTGTATGTGTGTGTGCGCGTGTTTGCGGGTTTGTGTGTGTGTGTGTGCGTGTGTGTGTGTGCATCTCAGAAGCCCGCAGGCACTCTCCTGTCGGCTGCCACATTTATATTCCAAGTCTCCAATGTACTAGAAGGAGGCAGAGCTGGAGGAGCAGGTATGAAGACATGGATGCTGGGAACAATCCAGACCGCGGTTAAAGAGACGGAGACGGGCCGAGATAAGAGCACAGGTAGAGACATGAGGACACTGAGAAGAAGGGGAAAAAGATGCACTGCAATAGAGGGAACAGTTTACCTGAGCAGCTGACGGTGGTGATGAATATTGGAGGAGAAGGCTGAGGTGAGAGGTGGAGAGGCAGAATGCAGGAGGGAGGAGGTTGGGGTCCAGGAAATCAGATCCTTTGTTGTGTCTTAATGGGAACTGTCAAAGCTGAAGAAAAAAGGTCAGCCAGGAGGCCCAACACGGTGGCACACGGATATCAAAGTGACAAACACACAAAGACACACACATTATCTCTGAAATATGCCAAATGCTGTCCTCCGACTTCTTCAGTACAAATAAATATTGACAATTGAATCAGCAGATGAGGATTTTTACCTCTACTTAGTAGGAAAATGGGACGATACAGATCAAGATGGAGTTTTATTATAAATGTCCTAGTACAAGTAAAACACCAACTTGAAGATTCAGACGGTTTGCCAAGCCCATTTCCCCTGAAACTCATTATTTTTTGCTTTCTAATCGAGGCTGGATATTTTGGTATCAATCCGATACCAAGCAAATACAGAGCTAGTATCGCTGATACCGACATTGATACCGGTAACTTCTGATCTTTGTAGTTTTTCCTTTATTTTGACAAAATTTGGAGAAAATTTCTAAGTCTCTCTACAAAATAATTTTATAATACATCATAAGCATAAACAATATAAAAAAACCAGAACAAACCTGTGTGCATTTTTTTCCAAAATGAAGTTCAAAACTTTTTTGAGAAAAAGTCAATGCTAAATATTTTTGAGGATTAGTTGAAAAACTAGAATATAAAAATGAAGTAAAACTTCAAGAGGGAATCAAAACTAAAATATTGATACACTAATATCGATTTGATACTGACAAAGACTTGATATTGATATTGATCTCTTGATATTGAGATTGATCTGCCCACTTCCACAAATAGTTAACATAAAAACAGAGTGCAAGTTAGAAAACTACATTTAACTGTATGTTAAATCTTTGTAATTATCTTGAATGGTGGTTTTTGCCATGTGGTTTTTAACTTTACATAAACTATTTCCAACTTCAATGATAATATTTCTTTAACCATGTGCTGGGATGAGCATTCTTGTTTGGTTTTTGGTGCTGAGTCGCTGTTGGTGATTCTTTCCATTTTGGAAGAGGAGCTCATTAGGCATATTCCATTTTCAAATTCAAAGTCAAATAAATCCAGTGGACCACTGGCTTGGAAAATCAAGTTTTTTTTTTCCTCTGTGTGACCAATTCTGTGTTTAAGAACTCCCATATGTCCGCCACTGATATAATGTGTAGAGACAGCTGCACTCATTTAAACAAGTAGCAATCACGTTACTGTCGAGATTCTGCTAATGAGCATGGAGCTGCAGTGTTTGAAATGCTTGAAGAGGAGAGCAATATGTTGTTAAAGTTGATAGCTCGGTCATTGAGAACAGCAGTTAGTTAATTTTACTACGTTTCTGACGTAGATGTAGCCTGGCCGTTGCCTTGCTACGCAGATCCGCTCGATTCAAATCTTAGTTCGTTTTCTCAGTCTGGGTTTTCTCTCATTCACTTGGATTTCTCTGGTAGAATTTCTACAATCAGCAAAGGAGAAGTTCTGAACGATGATGTTGATTTTCTGCTGTGTTTTAGAATTGTAGTCTGCCTGTAGTTGTAACAGTGGTAGTGGAGAAGTGAGCAAAGCTGCAAGTTTATGTATGACTGTAGGAAAATATGGCAGGGATATAGAAAATATCCATTTGTGTGTTATTTGCAATATATAGCTCTTGAAGTTCATGACAAAGAAATGGTGAACAAAAATTTAGGTTAGACCCTGGTTATACTCAGGTAGAAGGACAGGACAGAAAACTGATAAAATTACAGCAAAGTGTTAAGAAAAGTTTAAAAGACCTTCATAAAGCCTGAAAACAATAAATCATATAAATTAAAATCACGTTGAGGATCTGGACCAGTCTGGCTAAGCAGCCATTTTACCTCATCCTTTCCTCATTTGGACAACAGGAACCTTTTAGTGAGAGCTGTTATCATTAATTTTTCAAGCTGCTGGCTCTCTGTAGGTTTCAAAACACTCAAGTCAGAGTTGGAACACTCTGTTGTATTAATGTTTTGTATATGTAATCGCATTAAGGACATAAAAACCATCTATATTTTACTGAAACATTTGCATCCAAACCGCAGAGTGTGTTCTATCTGAAAACTTCTGACAAGTTTGTCCGCTGACTGCAAACTTTTCCACTGTCCAGCAGCATCACGAAGCCTTTGGCCCGGGTCAGAGCTTAACGTGTGTGTTTGTGACTGTTGCAAATGAAAATAACTCATTCAGAACTTCTTTTGAAATGTATTTGCTGTAATGAGGCTAAGAAAAGGTTACTGCTCATCTTATTTAGCTGGAACTTCTTACGACAAGGGAGAGTGGGAAGGAGAAAATGTGTTACACTCACATTTGCACAAAGGTTTTTGATTTTTTTTCCCTAGGTTTCTATGAGAACGTGACGATTCAGAGTAAATCTGTCACATCTTTAAGAAACCTGAATATAGGCAGTTTACTTGATGGTACAATGCCGGAAAATATCTTTTTGGAGATACGATGGAGATACTTTTTAAAAGATGTAGTTGTTTCAAACATTGCCCTCCTTTGTAGCAGTTTTCTAATGTGGTTATTAACATTCTATGATAATAAGACATATTTATTGTTACCTGATAACTTTCTACCTCAGTAATTATACAAACGTTTTTTGTTTTTTTTTCATTTGCTATAAATTGATATTCATTTGATTATTCTGCAAATTAATTACAAACGGTGTGAATTGTCAATATGAGAAAAAAAAAATGAAGCTAAAAAGTTTGTGAAGACGATGTGTTTATCGATGCCACAACTTTTAGGCAAAGCTTTAGGCTGACTGCTAGTATGCATAATTTCCCCACAAAAGCTTTTTTGTATAAATATAGACATATGATGTAAAGCACCAGATGTTGTTACTGCAGTCCCTCTGAGATGGTTAAAAAGGGAAATGGGCTACCAGCATGTTGGGTTTTTGTTCTGTCGTCTAAATTGAGTCTCCGCTAATTGCTATTCTGTAGAGTGGTACTCCTACCAAGACTTGGCCCATATGCACTTTTGACAAGCCAACGTGATTTGGTTTTGCTTATAAAATGTTTGTGAAACAACAATAACAACAACTACAAAAAACCCTTGAATTTGAAGGCTCTTAAATTTTCATGAGCATTTTTATACTGTTATTAAAAAGCTTTGCTCTAGATATGTAGAGTCTGGGCATGAGCAGCATTGACTGTTTATAAAATATTGACCAGTTTCTCATAGTGAAATATGGATCATGTTTGCTGAAGCTTTCAAAGCCTAAAAGCTGGAATAAATTGAAGAAATGGAATGGAAAGAACCCAGAGTGTACACCGACTTGAATTAATTTCTTAAAACAGCTTTGCTAGGTTAGCATAACATGCTGTGTTAGCTTAACTTAATCATAACATATCTCCCAGCTTTATTTTCAGAGTTTTTTTTTTCCATTTTGTCTTGCTCTTTTCTTTTTAACTCTCTTTGGTTATATTTATTTATTTATTTCTGTCATAAGCTCACAGTTGTCTTTGTTCCAAAGTGTTTGCTTTGCCACGGGTTGAAAACCACACAGACAAACACAAATACATAACATGAAGTTGAGTATCCACTTAATTTTGAGGCACCTCATTCAGTAAACCAGGTAAATAAAGTAGTTAATAAAATCCAAGCATGTTATTCACAAAGCAAATAGCAGTAATATCATGCCAAAGTAGAAGTGTGGTCTAAGCCACTTGCTCTGAATAAACTAAGTAGAAATAATCAACATTTGATGAACATCATGGTAAGTCAGCAACAAACACATTCAGGATGTGTCTGTAACTTGTCGAGCAATCTTCTAAATTGTGGCATTTAATGTGTAGGACTCATTTGGCTATGGGGATTATATTTATGATTGTAGCTGAACATTCAGGAAATGAAAATGTTTTTTTTTACCTCCATCTCTCTGACTCATCCCTTCCTATAAATTCAAGTTTTCAGTTTAAAAAAAAACTGTTTCCAAGTGAGAGACTGTTTTTGATGAGTAAGGCACAATCCATATTCCATATCTGAGTTTCCTGTAAAACTGATATCTGAAGGCAAAAATGCTCACTTTATTCTTTTACTGTGGTGCCAATAAGCAGCTTACACATTCATTACATGTCTTCCTTTCGAAAAGGGTATGTTTTTCCTTAAGAAACCAATATGTTCAGTCTACAAGTATATAGAATGATGTAATATCTTCGTCCATATAAGGCTGTGCTTCCTGTTTTTAGTGTACATACCTTAAATTGCCTTTTTTTTTTCTTTTTTTTTACATCATAAGGATGCTATTTGGCTTTGAGGAGCAATGAAGATGTCCACTATTATTCAATTATGTTTCTAGCTCTTAAATATGATAGTATATGCTTCATAAAGCTTTGCCTGTGCCTCATTAAATTGTGATATATTGTAAGAATAACAAAAATTAATGGTTGTTTTCAGACCGATACGCAAAGTCTTGTTCGTTTCTTAGTGTCGAAATCTTAGAAAATGTTTTCATTCTCCATCTGAGGCCATGTTGGATGTTATTTGCCCACAGTTTGTTGTTTAGGACATACAGAACACAGTCTGCTGGATTTGGGTGAACAGGAGTTTCCCAGTGTCAATGTTACAGCTGAAAAACTACAATATTTATCCGATTTAACATTTATTTAGTATTTTTTCATACATATTTTTTCTCCCAGACGCTTCCTCTGCCAAACACAGAGAGAAATGGAAGCTCTCCAGAACCATCCACTCCCCTGCTGGGCCGATGGACGCCTCACACTGCTTTAGTGCCTTTTGCTGCCGTTCACAGTCACGTCGTGCAATTCTTCTTTTGTTTGCTGTTCTCTCAGACCCCTGCAAAGTTTTCGGCAGGCAAGGTGTCAAGTTTAATAAAAAGCAGCAGTGATACTACAGAGAAGCTGAACTCCGTCTCTGAGACGACATGATAAAAATCAGATGTAATTTTCTCTGCTGCCTGTCTTGATTAAACGACGTCTGACCAGAATGACCCTGCACCTGCGCGTTGGCTTTCATCTTGATCATTGCGTAGAATGCCACTTTGTCTCCATTTTTAGTTGCAGCTCCACTTCTGAACAATCTCTAAGCCTTTGAGTTGAATACTAAAACAACAGACCTGATCAGAGGGTGCTGATTGTTTGATATTAAGTCATTTGAATGTTGAACAACGAGAGTTGTTTGTGTCAGAGTCCTCAAGACCTCCAACTATCTTTCTCATGCACAGGAACCTTTTCTTTTGTCTTTACATCTTTCTGTCAGATTGCTAAAGTCTGGAACGACGGTGTGGCGTTCACCCAGGTTGTAGATGACTGGATCAGATCATTACCCTCAATGACTTGTTGAGAGGATTAATCTATCAAGTTATCTGAATAACAATAAACTGATTTCAGCAACAAGGCACTTCTTGTTGCTGAGAAGTGCAACAAGGACTCTGCATCAACAAAAACTCTGGTTTTGCTGATGCAGAGCAGAACCAGAATCAGAAGACCTGAGAGGTCTGGAAGGTTGATACAACA
>NW_015113479.1:65354-66610 GCF_001443285.1 Poecilia latipinna | reverse complement strand
ATATTTCATTCATTCAGATCTAGGATGTGTTTTTTGAGTGTCCCCTTTATTTTTTTGAGCAGTATATTTTGGTGCTAAGCCATTCAGTGATTTATAGACTAACAGCAGTATTTTAAAGTCTATTCTCTCAGTGGAAGAACTGTAGAACTGGTGCTATGTGCTCTATCTTCCTGGTTTTAGTGAGAACGCCAGCAGCAACATTCTGGATCAGCTGCAGCTGTCTGGTTTATTTTTTTTTAGGTAGACCTGTGAAGACACTTTTACAGTAATTAATGCATCTAAAGATAAACACATGAATGAGTTTCTCTAGATCTTGCTGGGACATTAGTCCTCTGATCCTGGAAATGTTCTTCAGGTTCTAGAAGGCCGACTTTGTAACTGTCTTTATGAGTCTCTGAAGATTCAGGTCAGAGTGCATCATTACACCCAGATTTCAGGCCTGATTGCTAATTATAGCTGTAATAACTGAAGCTGTGCATTGACTCTGGATCATTCCTCTTTTGATTCAAAGATAGTAACTTCAGTTTTGTGATCGTGAGAGTTTCATCGTCTGATTGATGAGCGCTTTGTGGATCTAGAGACTGTATGTCCTGAGAATCTGGTCGCTCCTTCTCACTGAACGTGTTTGTGGTGGTCATGAACAGGAACTCTGAGTGGAAGAGGTTGTTGTCTGATTTAGAAACCTCACAATCTGATTGACGTCTTTAAAGAATCACCATCTACGTTCAGTGAAACAGTCTGGCAGGATGAAAGAGCGAAGTCACGGTTCTCAGCTAGAAAACGGAAAGATTTCCCTCTCTTTTTGGAGGTGAGTCTGGCAAGAGAGGTGTTCTTGAGTGATATCCAGATGGCTCTCACTCTCACCATGAAATCATAACTGAAAAATTATTATTCTGGATGTAAGTGGCCAAAATCAGATAAGTTGAACTAATTCTATGTTCTGTGGCACAAAGTAAGAAACCCTTTGACTAAATAGAGTCGAGACGTCCAAAGGAGTCAGCTGATGTTTTCCATCATCAGATAAGGAAACCTTCTGCGATTCTTCTGGAACTCTCTCCGGTTTGAGCTACAGACACAAGCTGCTATATTATCATTATGAGAACTCTGGGTGCAAGAAAGAAAATAAAAATCTGGCATTGCATTATCTTCATTCTCCAAGTACCAACCAACTTCACTGTACATATCTCTCCATCTTCAACATAGAATGAGAAAAACCATGCTGCCCTCTACGTGTGTTGTGTGCTGTGGAAAATACT
>NW_015113479.1:58339-60045 GCF_001443285.1 Poecilia latipinna | reverse complement strand
TCATTCTCCAAGTACCAACCAACTTCACTGTACATATCTCTCCATCTTCAACATAGAATGAGAAAAACCATGCTGCCCTCTACGTGTGTTGTGTGCTGTGGAAAATACTGACCAGACCACAACAAAAGAAATAGACTGCTTCTGCCAATATGTATATATGTGGATGAAGGTTATCAACTTTTCAGCTCTCATAAAAGTATAAAATAGTTTTGTTGCTCAACCCTCTTTGATGTAAAGCCTGTTTCAGTCAATAAAGAGAATACAACAGTTTCTAGTTTTGAGCAGAGGTACACTCCATGTCTGGTATTTTTGGATTAACATTTCAGTTGTCCTGTCAGCAGTAAGATTTTTCATTCCGTCTTCCTTCTTGCCTCCGTCAGCTCAGTCACATGTATCAACTGTGACACTGAAGCAGGGTAACGGTGGGCGTTCTGACTCTGGGGCTTGCATCTGAGCTTGACTTCTGATCGAACCTCTTGGTGTAACATCCGTCGGCCAAAACCTCACAAAGCCTCCAACTGTCCTTCATAATTATCTGTTAAAGGAGTTTTAAGCCAAGGGGCTTAGTGGGACGTTTTAGCGCCGTCACTCTGACCCAAAGCCAGCGTGTCAGGAGCATTTCCAGCAAATCCTTTCACTTTCGAGGGATAAATGTTAAACCTGCACTAGAGCGGCGTTCTCTGCAGCCAGCTTGAGCAGGGATTCCACTTCCTGCTCGGCGACAGGAACAAACCGCATGCTGTTGGTGGAGTGAGAGAAACATATTGTGTTGACTCTCCGTGAAGCAGGCTCTGTAGGCTGCTCCCCCATCGCCTCAGGTCTTTTCCCTCCAGTCCTGTTCTCAAATATAACTTTGCCCTATTTGCTCTTAAATGTGTCTTGACATCTGCACTTTTAACAGCCCTCATGGCTGTGATCTGTAGTTTAATACAGATGGCCAGCAGTAACTGGGAGGGGCATTTGACTGAACGGCAGGGTGAATGGGTGAATGGGTGAGTGTGCTAGTGTGTTTTGGACACCAGTAATACTTGATGAGGTTACTGTTCTGTGCCACTAAGATCAGTATTGATGATCACTTGATCAGCTGATAACACAGTCTTCATCTTCTATGTTAACTGTGGTAAAAACTGTGCCTGCTTTAAGGCCTTCTAAACAGATTTCGGGGTAAACACAGCTGGCAGGGTGTACTGCCGGCTCTTCTCCGGAAGGTTCTGGCAGCTGCTAACGCCGCTCAGCCCCTCAGATATTTGGTTTATTAACCACCGCTGACGCACGAAGACTATAAAAAGCCTCATAACATTCATACCTGACAGGCTTTTTGCAATACTGTGACTTTCACAATTATGCCTTGGAAATGATAGGGAAAAAAAGTCCATTATGTCCATTAATGACTAAAAGTTTAATGAAATGGGGGGAAAAAATAAATGCATCTTTGGTTTATCTTTCCAGCTACGGTAAAGTTTTAATTTTGTAAATCCTACATTTAGAAATAAAATCTTTTGGGGTTGCACGGTCACACAGCACTGTAGCAAAGTTGACAATGTTGAACACATTGGCTTGTATCTGTAGTAGAGGAGACCAGGGTCAGAGGGGTCCAGATGTTTTCTCCTTGTCTTGGTCTCAGTCTCAGCTTTGGAGTGCTCAGTCTTAGTCTCTGTCTCAGAAAAATCAGTCTTGACTCCAGGCCTGCTATGACAAATCTTTAT